>NC_080589.1:18035085-18340335 GCF_029962835.1 Magnolia sinica | reverse complement strand
CTAATAACTTATAGATATGTAGATGATCCCCATTCAGCGCATTGATGAAGATCTCCTCCTTTGATGACGAAGAATCTTCCACTTCCTTGAACCGCAACTCAGAAGATGTACCAATATAAGGCGACAGGTTAGGTCAAGGTTATGATGGAATCCTAATCTATTAAAGGTTTTCCTATAATAGAGATAGAGCGATTCCAATCATCTATGCATTCAAGGGATCCCAACTTAATGATTTACCATTAAGATGGTAGCTGAAGGATCCTTGAATGCAGAAGTTCATTCCCCAATCCACTCTATTGAATATCAATTATGAGGGTGGATTAGAGGATGAACTCCTATGAGAGAAAAGGCTTAGGGTATATGATCTAGGGTTAAACACACAAATACACTCTATTTTCTCTACTAACAACCAAGGGCAAGCTCTCATTAAATAAGTAAAAGGTTCCAATGGATATAAAATGGTCACATTTTTTACAGAGTTCGATATCATCAGCAGGGTCGATATCATCGAGCGTATACTCTCGATATCATTGATTGGCCCCTCGATGGTTCGAACTCAACTGTCAAATGCTTTTGAAACTTTTTGTCAACTGGTCGAGGAAATCAAATGTGCGTCGATGTCATTGGATTTCGAACTCCGATTTCATCGACACGAGGTTTGATTCCTCAACATTTGAAAATGTGAAAGCACTTGCTTTTAAAATATTTCAGCTATATGATATGATTGAGCATCACTCAACATCATCAGAATTTGAATATCAATGATATCGAGGACAGCATCGATTCATCGATAATTCCAATGAGTTTTCCTATCAGCTTGATGGACAGTTTATGTCCTATATCAATGACATTGACCATGCCTCGATATGATTGATATTTGAATATCGATTTTATCAAGTGACTTTTGATCCAAGAAAAATAACCTAAAAACTTACTGGATAGATGTGTCTCAATCTGATATCATCGAGATTTGAATTTCGAGGATATCAGGGAGCTCTTCGATATATCGAGGATTACATGATTTGCCTTAACAATACTTTGGACACAACATAATAGATGTCGATTTTATCGAGTCGGCTCGATAGACTTGAGATTCAAACTTCAATGATATCGATAAGTTTATCGATCCATTGATAATTCAATTCAGATATCTTTGTGGCTACTGGACATCTTAGGTCCTCATTTCGATAAGATTGAGCTAGCTTCGAGGACATCAACAACAGGGTTCGATTTCATCGAACTACTTGTTGATAAATCGGCAAAGGTAGAAAACTTAAAGATTTTCCTGATTTTGAAAAAAAGTTTTTTAACCAAAAACCGTAGGGTGTTCTATTCAATTTTAAGGTTTTTTATATACCTGGTGTTTTGGGATATGGGATGTGAGGCTAAGATTTACCTGTGACAAGTTCAGGCACACAACTATTTAAGGCAGACGCTTGATCAATCTTCCTATGGGGCTCCTTTTTCTAGCTGACTCAACGATCACGCTAATTGACAAACCAGGACACTTTCAATCTCCCCCTTTGTCAATTACGTGACAAAACACCAAAATACTTTAGAACAACTTCTAGACTGACACCCTAAATTGTGTGTACATGAACTTTACACAATTTTATAAAGCTATCTAGTTCACACACATAGATGATTATGCCATTCAGCAGCTGCTCTCCCTAATAGAAATCTCCCCCTGTCTTCTTGCAGCTGCTCCCCCTAACACCTGCACCATCATCCACAAACAGATACACACAATTTTGTCTAGGGGTGTGGAATTTGTTCTCCCCCTTTTTGTCAGTCATTGGTAAAGGAAAATATAACAGTGGATATTAACTGAAGGTGAAGCATATGGGAGAACCAAAATTCAAACAGGATAATCATAATAGATAGATGTAAAATAACATCCCTTGGAAGCATACCAGTTCAAAGAAAAGCTGCGATGACTAATAGTATGAGAATAAAGATCAAACATTACAAACCACAGTCAATATAAACCAGATAAAACAGGGGATCAGGAATAAACGTCTCAAAATATAAATATGGCAATAAATATATAGGAATTATAAATAGCTATAATAAAAAAATATCCAAAATATGTACTGCCCAGGTTGGTAGGTGAGCAGCATTCGGTAAAAACAGCAAAACCATCCAATCTGGCCCAAACATGAGCACGACAAAAAGAGGAACTCTATGCAGACACCAAAAAGAAGTGAGCCGAACTGTCTAGATACGACCATAACAACATCACACTACCCAGTTGGCACCTAACGTGCACGAGTGTCACCATTTGTGAGCAAGTCCACTACTTGCTGACTTGTATGCTAGAGGGCGTTAACTTTATCTTCAATCGCGGTGAGGCACCTTTCACAGTTGTAAAGGCGTTCCTCCATACTAGCCATCCCATTAAGCAGGTGATGTTCAAGATGATGATCCCAGTGTTTGGTGATGGACTCCGGACTGAGCAGCGGCGTACGATTGGATCCATATGGTGTAGGGGGATACGAGGGTTGATCATTGTGTTCATCTAGCTGGACTATGTCACCATCAAACTATGCTTCTGGATGAACGACATTGGATGTGGCTAGGAGGCCCACATAATGAGCAAGTTTACATATGAGTGTTGGAAAGGGTAGTGTATCTTGATGATCGCATCAGATCATAGGAATGAGCTGCCCGAGAAGAAGAGTTGGAAGGCACACTTGGATTTCTTGATACACATCATAAAGGACATTTAACACAAAGGAAGGAAGGTGACTACCCTTTACATCACATGGATATACATTAGACCCTAGAATGCTATCGAGAACTTTAAAAGAGGATCCAAGGTGATTGATGTGAAGAGAATTTCATCATTCCGGGGAATAGTGGTGCCATAACATAATGCGCGGGTTATCTTCCCCTAAACACCCAGACCATTTAGATTCCAATTTGTCATGAGGATTCGAGTGACTTCGAGATTTAGAAGACGTGCAAGAGTGATGGGAGTGATGAGTTTTGAGTGATGCACAAGTTCGATTCAAATACAAGGAGGATTATCATGAATGATATGATAGCTATTGAAGAATTCATGAATCAAACCCAGTTGATAAGGTCCACCAAGATTTAGGATCTTCTGCCACCCTATCACCTCCAAGAGAAGATGCACGCCAAATGGCTCAATGACACTGTTAAGGACAACGCGTTCAACTACAGTGGCTGGACCCCCTTCCACTGGAATGAGATGATACTGACTGGATTCAGATTTCTTATTTTTTAATTTTGATGATTGAGGAAGAGGCTTACCTTTGCTTTTTACCATGGTTTGTCGGTGTGAAGAGTCCAAAAAGATAGGTAAATGTAAGGAGAAACAACCAGAGAAGAGAAGGAATGGGTTGATTTAAATTGAATGCACACTTCTCTTTTATAGCAGAGTCATCGATGATATCGATCCCTCATCGATGGCATAGAAATCAGGCTCATAATGATATCAAAGACTGCCGATGACCGTTGGGAAGACGCAAATATCCAGTGGAAACTGAGGTAGTCCAACCGTTGGAAAGGACCGGTGATTATAACACTGCATTTTCGAGACCCTTCGATTGTATCGATAGTGAACCTCGATATCATCGACCTTTAAATATCGATGATATCGAAACCATCTAGATATCATCGAGAATGTGAAGATTTGACATTTTTTGTTTCAAAAGCTAACATGGTTAATTCATGAGGTTTAGATTTGTTGCGGATAATTAACCATGAATATCTCAGCTTGAAGATTTACCTATGTGGATCATTTTTATTGAGATATCATCAATGAGTACATACTCCAATTGGTTTTTGAAGATCACTAAACTTGTTTGTATCAAGAGGTTTTGTTAGGATATCAGCAAGTTGCTTTTCTGTAGACACATAATCCAACACAATAATCTTATCTCTAACAAGTTCTCGGATAAAATGATGACGAATGTCAATATGCTTGGTTCAAGAATGTTGAACAGGATTTTTTGAGATGTTGATAGCACTTGTCTTATCACAGAAAAGACTCATTGTGGGTTGCTCAATCCCATGATCCAACAACATTTGTTTCATCCAAAGGAATTGTGCACAGCAACTACCTGCAATAATATATTCAGCCTCAGCAGTGGACAAGGATATTGAATTTTGCTTCTTGCTCTGCTAGGAGACCAGACAATTTCTAATATAAAAATATCCTCCACTTGTTGATTTTCGATCATCCAAATTTCCAGCCCAATTAGCATCAGAGTATCCAACAATGGTGGTGGATGTTTCAAATGGATACCACAGCCCGAAAGAGGTAGTTCCTGCTATGTATTTGATGATTCTCTTAACAATCGTTAAGTGGGATTCCTTAGGATATGCCTGATACCGAGCACACACTCCCACACTAAAAGATATATCTGGACGATTGGCTGTGAGATATAAAAGGTTTCCTATCATACTCTGATAGAAATGTTGATCCAAACTTTTGCCATTAACATCTTTGGAGAGTTTGTGTCACGCCCCAAACACTGAAACCGGGCTCACAAAATTTTCGATCGCCGAATCCGGCACTGACAGCCTCCGTAGTACCCCATTCTTGGCTCCCGGCATCTATACACCAGGTTCCGATCCTAAGATCCTACAAGGAGGATTTCAAGCATGATTTTGATTCAATATAAGCATAATCATGAGCAAAACCCATGAATAGTAACCACAAGAACACCATCACAAAATCCACTATGACCAAAAACTTTGAATACAGTGCGTATGAAGGGAAATACAAGATAATGATAATAACAGAAGCTCCAAATGCTCGGCTGCACACTCTAACGATTGATTTTTGGGGTGGCCCACAGTTAGAAGTGGGGCCTACCAAATACACGGTGTGGATACATGTCACACATCACAGTGGGGCCTACGGATGGGACCCGTGGTCCTTGCCCCCCAGCATCCAAGGATGTTACGGCGTCCTCTGAGTCAGCGGCAGTAGCAGGTGCTACTACCATGAGTTGTTTTTTTTTAAAATTAGAAATCTCATGGTTTTTCCCATGTGGGGCCTGCATCGGGAAGATTCATTCCACCCATTGGATTCCATGGCTCGATACTGTCCAAAAGAGCCCAATATCCAGTATGTTTTGGTGAGTAAGACATCAAGGCAGGTTTTCAACGGTATCAATACTATTTCCTATGGTATGACCCTCCAAATAGTCGGTTTAGCCCCATCTTCTGGCTCAATGCCTAAAATAAGTTTAGAAAGAGGATGGACGACTTGGATTAAATACATACAACAAGGTGGGGCCTGCATGAGCGGTGCACACATCATTGTCAACCACACCCACGTCCGTTCACATCTCACTGTTAGCCACCCACGGCTGGGCACGTCCAGCGTCCAGGGACGCTAGATACTCTACACATGCAGCATGGTGGGTCTCACATGGATGTGGCCCACCTGATTGGATCAATCAGATATTTGTGTTTTCCCCTACATCTGGCCCATGGGTTATGGGATGTCAGGCTGGTCCACTTGACGGATAACATTGATAAGATATATATACTTCATGGTGGGGTCTACTAAGGTGGGTCACATGGCCAAATCAACTTAAAATGAAAGAGAGAGAGAGAGAGAGAGAGAGAGAGAGAAAGAAAGAGCGAGAGAAGAAGAGATGGAAGAGATCGTGATGAAGAGGAGTGACCCCGCTACCATAGGCCCTCCATTTCTTACATTATGTGCTTCAAATGGGTCTCATCACATATGGTCATAAAAAAGAATTTTAACGGTGGATCACCCACCTTTAGGCCTCCTTCTTGCTCTCCTAGTCTCCTTAGCTCCTTGCCTTCGAGTTTGATGGGGGTAGATGATGGATGAATGGTTGAGATTTGAGATGATAGGGTGGGCTACACTTGTTGTTTAGGGAGAGAACTTGGACGTATGAAATTCTTAGTTGCTTGAGAGTGAGGAGAGATGGAATGAAAGAGAGAGAGGGAAGTAATGGGTTAAAGGGATGGGGTGATGTGGTGGTTGTAAGGAAAGATATGGGTTTGTTTGAAAATGTGTAAAAGATGAGTGGTGAGGGGAGAGAGAGGGTTGACTTATGGGAAAAGAGAGAGATGCCACTTGTACTTGTTATTGGGTGAGGTGGCATGGAGGTAAGGTGGTGTACTTGACTTGATTTGATGTGACATGTCATAGAGATTCCCTCGAAGTTCGCAACGCGCGGCGTTTCTTCAGAATAAACATAGGCCCACATCTCTTGGCCTAGGTATCGGATCGGTGTGCGAGTCACGGCGTTAGAACCGTGACGACGGTGTGGTCGCTATGATACAAGTTTCGGATCGAGCTGGCTTCGGTATATAGGACCCGGCTTAGGATCGTGCACAAACGTCGGATACGGGTCAAGGATTGCTGGAATTCGACTAGAAGGACCGAGGAAGCCTACGGAACGGTACGGACTAGGATACGGCTCTTGTAACTCTCTCCTCCAAATAAAAATTTCGTCCTCGAATTTTACAATCATTGCGAGTAATCATAACTCATAATAGAAGAGGAAACAAGGCATCGTCATATAAAATCGGAGACAACATACAAGATACATTATAAAATCAATCATCAAAGAGATGGGGATAGCGCTCTCGAATCTCGGCCTCGCGCTCCTAAGATGCCTCATCAACAGAATGGTGACCCCACTGAACTTTCACCAAGGGAATGACCTTGGTCCGGAGGACCTGCTCCTTCCAATTAAGGATACGAATTGTTTGCTCAATGTAAGAAGTGTCCTCACGAACCTCTAATGGCTGCCAATTGATAACAGGAACTACGTCTGACCTACACTTCCTCAATATAGAGACGTAAAAAATATTGTGGACGTCAGACAACTGAGATGGTAAGGCAAGCCAATAGGCCACGGGGCCAATACGCTCAGTGATATCAAAAGGTCCTATGAATCTCAGGGCAAGCTTGCCCTTCGCTCCAAATCGAACTACGCCCTTCATGGACGAGACCTTGAGATACACGTAGTCCCTTATGTCAAACTCTAAGGGACGATGCCGGCAATCAACATAACTCTTCTGCTGGCTTTGACCTATGCGTATCCTCTGCCTAATGATATCGATAACCTCTAACGTTTGTTGCACAAGCTCGGGACCTAGGAGACATCTCTCTCCAACCTCGGTTCAACAATTCGGAGATCTGCATGGTCTACAAATAATGCCTCAAAAGGAGTCATGCCAATGGTCGCCTGATAGCTGTTGTTGTATTCAAACTCAGCTAATCACAGATGCTCATCCTAATTACCCCCGAAGTCAATCACGCAGGCCCGAAGCATGTCCTCAAGGATCTGATTAACCCTCTCAATCTGGCCATCGGTCTACGGGTGATACGCGGTGTTGAGCTGCAAATCAGTGCCCATCGCTCTCTAAAAGCTCCTCTAAAACTGAGACATGAACCTCGGGTCTCGGTTAGAAACGATCGAGACTGGAACGCCGTGCAGTCTCACAATCTCCTCAATGAATAACCTCGCAAGTCGGTCCAAAGGCTAAGTCGCACGAACCGCAAGGAAATGTGTCGACTTCGTTAGCCAGTCTATGGCAACCTAGATGGCATCATGACCGCACAAAGTCCTTAGCAAACCCATGATAAAATCAGTAAATACGTGCTCCCACTTTCACTTCAGGACACTCAACGGTTGCAATAGACTAGGGGGTCTCTGATGATCGACATTGACACGCTGGCAAATGTCACACTCGACCACAAAATTGGCGATCTGGTGCTTCATCCCTGCCCAAAAATTCTGTCTCCTCATATCACGATACATCTTCGTCGAGCCAGGGTGGATAAAAAACCACGATCGATGTGCCACGGTCATAACATCTCTGTGCAACTCAGGAATATCCGGGACACATAATCAGCCTCTGAAGCGAAGTCCACCATCAGAACCAATTTGCCAATCTGTCTGACTCTAAGATGTTGCCTCTGCTCGGTAATCCTGTAACGACTCATCTGTCTGCTAAGCCTCGATCACCCTTGCGACAAGAGGGGGTTGAATCGACAAGCTTGCTAGCTGAACGATAGAAGATTGTAGACCAAAATTAAAGTCATACTCTGCTATATCCTCGAGCATCCTCCACTCCTAAATCATCATGTGTGCCTCCAGGCCTCGTGGTTGACGGCTGAGGGCATCTGCCACCACATTTGCCTTACCTAGGTTGTACTGAAGGTTAAAATCATAGTCCTTCAGAAGCTACATCCAGCGTCTCTGTCTCATGTTCAGCTTGGACTGAGAGAATAGATACTTTAAGCTCTTGTGGTCAGAGAAGAGCTCGAACCTGATCCCATAGAGATAGTGTCTCCACACCTTCAGTGCGAAGATGACTGCTGCCGGGTCCAAATCATGCGTGGGGTAGTTCAGCTCATGGACCTTGAGCTGACGAGACGCGAAGGCTACAGGCCTGCCGTGCTGCATCAGGACAACACCTAAACCAATACGTGAGACATCGGTAAATACAATAAATTCATCACTTCCAGAGGGAAGAGTGAGGATAGGAGCAGATGTAAGATGGTCCTTCAGCTCCACAAATGCCTACTCACATGTGTCAGACCAAATAAAATCTGTGCCCTTCCGAGTCAACCTGGTCAACGGGGCTACAATACGGGAGAAGCCCTCAATGAAATGCTGATAGTATCCCGCTAAACAAAGGAAACTGGGGATCTCGGACACAGTCGTGGGCTGGCCCCACTGACGTACTGCCTCAACCTTCGAGGGGTTCACTGCAACACCCTCCCTCGTCACCACGTGACCGCGGAATTTTACCTCCTCCTGCCAAAACTCACACTTCTCTAGCTTCACATACAGCTGGTGGCACGGAGGGTCTGCAAAGCGATCTCCAGATGCTGCATATGCTCCTCATGAGTCCTCGAATATATCAGAATGTTGTCGATGAAGACCACAATAAACTGATTGAGATATAGACGGAAGACCTCGTTCATTAACTGCATGAAGACTGCGGGTGCATTGGTCAGTTCGAAGGACATGACCTAAAACTCAAAATGACCATAAAGCATCCTGAAAATCCGTCTTCGGGATGTCCTCTTCTCAGACTCGAATCTGATGATAACCGAAATGCAGATAAATCTTCGAAAAGAACTGTGCACTCTGCAGCTGATCAAATAAATCATCTATCCTCGGGAGCAAGTATTTGTTCTTAATCGTGACCCAGTTGAACTCGCGGTAATCCACATAGAGCCTCAATGAGCCATCCTTCTTCCTAACGAAGAGTACCGGCGCTCCCCACGGAGAACTGCTAGGATGAATGAATCCTAACTCACGCAATTCGTCCAACTGTCACTGCAACTCACGCAACTCCCTCGATGCCATACGGTACGGGGCCTTCGATATAGGTGAGGTACCAGGCACAAGATCAATCTAGAACTCAATATGCCGATGCAGCGGTAATCCCAGAATCTCCTGGAACACATCGAGAAAATCACATACCACCGGCAACTTATCGATACACCAGGCAACGAGTTCCTCAACTACACAGGACATGAGGCAAGACAACGACCCTCCTCTGGGCTCGGCAATGAACTGGAACTATGGCAAGCCGGGTATAAAGAATGTGACGGTCCTCGCGGAACAGTCCAACACGGCTTGGTACTCGAAATCTGACATCTGCAGCACAAATAAATCAGCGGACAAAAAGATATCACCGACCAGAACCGGGCAAGATGAACAGAAACAGCCCAACACTGTAGTCTTCCCCAAGGGCGTTGATATGGTCAACCCTTTGCGAGCAGACTCTGTCGGCAATCCAGTCGATCAATAAAAATCCTTAGACATAAATGAATGCGAACCACCAGAATGAAATAATACTCGAGTGATGCATGAAGAGATAGGAAGTATACCCTCAATGACTCCTCTGGAGGTCTGCGGGTCCTTTTGAGCAGCGTAGAATCTAGCCTGAGCTGGCTGGGGAAGTGCTTATCCCCTCTGAGGTCCCTGATGCTGCTGCTACCTCTGTAGTGGCCGGTGCTGCTTTCTCTACTGCTGATGGGGCCTCAGTAGCTGAGGTGACTATGGTCGCTACTGATGGGGTCGCTGCTGTGCTGGAGGCTGCTGTTAAGGTCGCTGCTATGCTGGAGGCTTCTGTGGCCCTCTCAACTACTGTAGATGAGGGCGAGAGCACTTAGACAGCCCACCACATCCAAAATAAGTACTTATAAATGGCTGTTGGGGTGGCACTGGAGGTGCTGTTAGGGCTATTGGTGCTCTAACAGGTGGGTGTCTCTTCTACCTCTGTGGGCGTCGATGCTGCTAGGAGCTACTGGAGGGGGCCTACCTCTTCCGGCCTCTCCTCTGATCTCGGTCGCCATGTGAGCCGGCCCACTCAGTCTTGTAAATCTGGGCCCTCCGCACTACTGCCTAGAAAGTCGAGAGCTTATGCTCAATAACACGACCTCGAAGACTATAACGTAAGCTGTTCTCAAAACGGCGGGCCTTCCACCCCTCATCATCAACTAAATACGGCGCGAACCTCGATAGTGCCACAAAACAAGCCACATACTGCACTATAGTCATTTCCCCTTGCACTAGAGTCTCGAACTCCAGTGCTCTTTGACGTAGAATGTGGTTAGGGAAGTACTGCTCCTCGAATCGATCGATAAATTCATCACATGTCCAGACATAATCAGGTCCTGCGACGCGGGTAATAGAGGTCCACCAGTACTCTGCCTCACCTTGGAGAAGGAATATAGTCAATCGGACTCGCTGTAGGGTCATACATGCCATAGTATCGAAGATCTTCTCCACATCGGAGCGTCATCTCTCGGCTGCAGTCGGATCTGGCTCGCCCTAGAAACGCGGAGGATCAGGTTGTCTGAACTCACGAAGAAGGGCGCTCGTGCGCTCTTGCTTTTCTTGGGCTGGAGAAACAACTGAGCGCTTGCCCTGTCCCTAAAGTGTGGCTGTCACAACCTGTAACATCTGCTGTAACTGAGAGGCTGAAATGGCCAAGCTATATGTCCTAGAGGGGGGGTGAATAAGACTGTGCCAAATTAAATTTAAATACTGCGGAATATGAAACAAAGAATAAATAGTACTATACACCAATCACAATATAGGAATGGAAAGTAACCTAAAATAGAGAAATTGAAACAAAATTTGTTCTAAGGACAACCTTACACCAAAAACCAAAGTTTGTGGTAGGATAACCTTATTTCTAGAATAAATAGAGAAACTGAAGCTCAATGTAATAACGAGATCGCAAAAATATAATGCTGAAATGAAAATCTAAATTATTACAACATTCCCCACTGAGCTTGAAATGTAAAATTTACAACATTCTCATTCACACATACATTCCACAATTCTAAATGATAAAAGATAGGAAATATAAACCACACATCCACAACACAAAGAATTATAGTGGTTCGCTTATGTGTTCACCAACTATTAAACAACAGCCACACAGAATGCTACTCCACTCCTATTATCCTCACACAGGGGATATTAGCGTTCACTATCAAATAGGTTTTCACAGGTTCACCCAAAACCTTTACAATTGTGTCTTTTTTAAAAGGGCTTACACTATTCAAAAATCCTCACTTCTGAGTTTTCTGGCTCTCCTCAGATAACCAACAACTTTGAGATTTTTCTGGCTTAATCTCAAATAAAACTAAACAATGTAAATTACACAAATTGTAAAATACCTGATTTTTTCCTTCGTTGTAGTAGCCTAGAAGAACCAAGTCGGAGTAGAGATTTGAATATCAAGGTTCAATGTCTAATACTCACTTTATAATGGTTCTAGGTTCTAATAGATTTTAAATTAAAACAAAAGGGCAAGCTCTAATTGATTTTGATTCCAGAAAAAGGAAGACAACAATTCCTTTTTTCAAATTAGATTGGAATGCAAGAAATAAAATCAATTAAGAAAGCTAAAGAAAGAGAATATTAAATATGCACACTTAGCTTAAATGGAGCACCGACTTATCTCTCAGAAGATCGAATTAAATTAACCTGAATTACTTATTTTATTCTGAGATTTGTGCTCTATTTATAGGTGAACAAATCATGTCTTCGACTAGTCTAAGAACATCGACGACGGTCGAAGAACCAACAGATATTTGAAAATTCAGGCGCGATAAGATTTGACAGTTTCATGACTGGTCGTAGGTCTCCTTCGACTGGTCATAGGATCCCTTCGACTGGTCGTCGGATCCCTTCAACTAGTCGTAAGTGGCTGAATTTCAACACTGTTCTTTGAGTCGTAGGTCTACGACTGGTCGAAGATGCAGTCGACACTGTTCCTATGACTGGTTGAACAGTCCCCAGGACTAGTCGAAGCCTAACAGAAATTTTTTGATTTTTGTAACAAACTTACGATTGATCTAGGAAATGTTTAGACAGGTCGAAGCAGTGCTAGGACTAGTCGAAAAAAGTCTAAGACTAGTCTTAGAACAGACCAAACTCACTTATATAAAACATATGAATTATGTATCCAAAATGGCTTACTCTAAAGGTCAACCTAAGGTTAGTCATACCTCAATAGTGAAGTAAGGACATTGAAACTTTAGAGACGAGTGACCTTTGAAAGTAATGGAGCTTAAAGTCTTGATGGAGCTCAAACTTGAAAGCTTCTTGAGGTTTTGAGGTTGAACTTGAAAGCTTCTTGATATTCTTGACTTGTAAACAGTGCTTATTAAACTAAGTTGATCTTGAGTAGAACTTGTTCTTCACAGATGCAAGCTTCATAACAGTGTCTTTGGCACTACAAATTTGACAATACAAAGGGCTATAAACTATGGCACTTACAGAGAAATTCACAGGTACGGTCGAATCCGCATCGGCCTCAGGTGGAGGAACGACATCCTCAGGCTGTGGAGCAGGGATCTCTGGGAGTGGAACGAGAGCCACAGGTAGTAAAGCGAGAGCCTTAGGAGGTGGAGCGGGAGTCGATCGGGTCACTCTCCTATGTGGTATGTCCTATAAGAAGAATAAAGACGCCGATCAACCTTGAGAATCGCATATTAGGGAATTCAATCGGAAGGTTACGCACTCGGAACCTAGACTCATAGCAAACATGTGATGTTGTTCTCAGTTATTTTCAAGTTATGCTCTGATACCAACTTCTGTCACGCATCAAACTCAGAAACAAGGCTCACAAAATTCTCGATCGCCGAATCCGGCACCGAGAGCCTCCATAGTACCCCATTCTCGGCTCCCGACATCTATACATTTGGTTCCAATCCTAGGATCCTACAAGGAGGATTTCAAGCATGATTTTGATTCAATATAAGCATAACCCATAAACAATAACCACAAGAATACCATCACAAAATCCACTATGACCAAAAACTTTGAATACAGTGCGTATGAATGGAAATACAAGATAATGATAATAATAGAAACCTCAAAAGATCGGTTGCACACTCCAACGACTGATTTTTGGGGTGGTCCACAGTTAGAAGTGGGGCCCACCAAATACACGGTGTAGATACACATCACACATCATGATTGGGCCTACGGATGGGACCCTTGGTCCCTACTCACCCAGCGTCCAAGGACGTTACGGCGTCCTCTGAGTCAGCAGCAGCAGTAGGCGCTACTGCCTTGAGTTATTTTTTTTTGGGAAATTAGAAATCTCATAGTTTTTCCCATGTGGGGCCTGCATCGGGAGGATCCATTCCACCCATTGGATTCCATGGCTCGATACCGTCCAAAAGAGCTCAATATCCAGTATGTTTTGGCGAGTAGGACATCAAGGTAGGTTTCAACGGTATCAATACTGTTTCCTATAGTATGACCCTCCAAATAGTCAGTTTGGCCCCATCTTCCAGCTCAACGCCTAAAATAAGTTTGGAAAGAGGATGGACGGCTTGGATTAAATACATACAACAAGGTGGGGCCTGCATGAGCGGTGCACACATCATTGTCAACCACACCTACGTCCGTTCACATCTCACTGTTAGCTACCCACGGCTGGGCATGTCCAGTGTCCCTGGGACGCTGGACCCTCTACATGTGTAGCATGGTGGGTCCCACATGGATGTGGCCCACCTGATTGGATCAATTAGATATTTGTGTTTTCCCCTACATCTGGCCCATGGGTTATGGGATGTCAGGCGAGCCCACTTGACGGATAACATGGATAAGATATATATACTTCATGGTGAGGTCCATTAAGGTGGGTCACACTGCCAAATCAACTTAAAATGAAAGAGAGAGAGAGAGAGAGAGAGAGAGAGAGAGAGAAGGAGAGAAGAAGAGATGAAAGAGATTGTGATGAAGAGGAGGGACCCCGCCACTATGGGCCCTCCATTTCTTACATTGTATGCTTCAAATGGGTCCCATCACATGTGGTCCCAAAAAAAGAATTTTAATGGTGGATCACCCACCCCTAGGCCTCCTTCTTGCTCCCCTAGCCTCCTTAGCTCCTTACCTTCGAGTTTGATGAAGGTAGATGATGGATGAATGGTTGAGATGTGAGATGAGAGGGTGGTCTACACTTGTTGTTTAGGGAGAGAGCTTGGACGTACGAAATTCTTAGTTGCTTGAGAGTGAGGAGATGGAATGAAAGAGAGAGAGGGAAGTATTGGCTTAAAGGGATGGGGTGATGTGGTGGTTGTAAGGAAAGATGTGGGTTTGTTTGAAAATGTGTAAAAGAGGAGTGGTGAGGGGAGAGAGAGGGTTGACTTGTGGGAAAAGAGAGAGGGGCCACTTGTACTTGTTGTTGGGTGAGGTGGCATGGAGGTAAGGTGGTGTACTTGATTTGATGTGACATGTCTTAGAGATTCCCTTGAAGTTCGCAATGCACGGCATTTCTTCTGAATGAACATAGGCCCACATCTCCTGGCCTAGGTATCGGATCGGTGTGCAAGTCGCAGTATTAGAACCGCGGCGACGGCACAGTTGCTATGATACAAGTTTCGAATCAAGCCGACTTTGGTATACAGAACACGTCTTAGGATCATGTGCAAACGTTGGATACAGGTAAAGGATTGCTGAAATTCGACCAGAAGGACCGCAGAAGCCTAGCAGAAGCCTACGGAACGGTACGGACTAAGATATGGGTCTTACAGTTTAAGTGTGGTGCTCATAGGAGTATGATAAGTGCAATCGATTCGAGCCCAAATCTTTTCACCAAGTCGTTTGTATATGGGTTGATATATGAAGATTCCATCATTTAACTACTTCACTTGTAAGCCTAAAAAGAAGTTCAATTCGCCAACCATACTCATTTCAAATTCTGATTTCATGAGATCGGCAAATTTGTATGCAGTATCTTCACATGTTGAACTAAAGACTATATCATCTACATAGATCTATGTAATAAGTAATGAATCCTTTGTCATTTGAGTAAATAGTGTTTTATCTACACTCCCTCTGTAAAATTTATGATCCAAAAGAAATTTCGTTAATCGTTCATACCAAGCACGTGGTGCTTGTTTGAGACCATAGAGTGCTTTGTTTAGATGATAAACATGATGGGGATACTTAGGATCTGAAAATCCCTTGGGTTGTTCTACATAAACTTCTTCATCAAGATCCCCATTAAGAAATGCACTTTTTACGTCCATTTGAAATAACTTAAATTTCAACGCACATGCAACAAACATAAGTATTCTAATAGACTCAAGATGGGCTACAAGAGCAAATGTTTCATCAAAATCAATGCCTTCTTTCTGTGAATACCCTTGAGCTACTAGCCTTGCTTTGTTCCTGATCACATTGCCAGATTCATCGGATTTATTCTTAAAGACCATTTAGTTCCAATGACATTTGTATTGAGTGGTCTAGAAACCAATTACCATACCTCATTTCTCTGGAATTATTGAAGTTCTTCTTGCATAGCATTTATCCAGTGTTCATCTTGAAGAGCTTCCACAATATTCTTGGGTTCAATCTTTGAGGTAAAGTAGAAATGAATAAAGATATTTTCTATCTGCCGTTGAGTTCTTACACCATCATTGGGATCTCCAATGATTTGCTCACGAGGATGATACTTAATCATGGGTATGTTGGATGACGGTTGTGGTTCATTAAATGATGGAGATTTGTTGTCGAATGTATCTAGAATGCATGAATCGACATCATCTTCTAATTCATTTAAAGGACTGACTTCTTCATGGGATTGGTCATTGATCACCACATTAACTGATTCTTGAATAGTGAGGGTCCTTAGATTGTAAACTCTATAGGCATGACTATTCAAGGCATACCCCAGAAAGATACCATCATCACTTTTAGACTCAAATTTCCCTAGGTGATCTCTGTCTCTCAAGATATAACATTTACTTCCAAAAACATGAAAATATTTCATACTAAGTTGCTTTCCATACCATAGTTCGTATGGAGTTTTGTTCAATCCTGCTCTAAGATAAACTTTATTGATGATGTAGCAAGCAGTGTTGACAGCTTTAGCCCAGAAACTCTTCGCCATATCTTTGCTATTTAACATAAGTGACCCCATTTTCTGTAGTACATGATTTTTCCTTTCAACAACTCCATTTTGCTGTGGAGTTTTTGGGGCTGAGAATTCATGACGGATTCTCATCACATTATCTTTCAAATCGCTCATTTTCAAATTTGCCACCATGATCACTCCTGATGCGATTTATACAATATCCTTTTTCATTTTGAAGTCGCTTAGCCAAAATTACAAATTTATCAAAGGCATCTGATTTCTCCCGAAGAAATGCGACCCAAGTAAATCTGGTGTAATCATCTACTACCACCAAGAAGTATCTTTTCTTGCCATGACTTTCTACTTTGGTTAGCCCAACTAGGTCCATATGTAACAGATCCAAAGGTTTTGTTGTTGTTATGGTGGTTGTCTTTTTTTGATCGACTTTTATCTGTTTTCCTTTAAGACAATCACCACATACAACTTTTTCTTCTTTTCTAATCTTGGGGAGTCATCTAACCAAATTTTTTGAACTTAGCTTGGCTAAATTTCGGTAGTGAACATGTCCCAACCTTTGGTGCCATAATTTGGATTCACTCTTTACAGCCATATTACATTTTATGGATAATGCACTCTCATTTGTATTTTCAATAATATAATAGTTATCACTAGTGCATAAACCTTTATGATTGATTTTCCTGTATGGTCTAAGATCCTGCACACATCCTTTGAGAAGGTGACCAAATGTTCTTTGTCATAGATTTGGGAGATACTAAGGAGATTGTGTTTTAAACCTTCAACACAGAGAACATCTTTAATTTTTGGAAGCCCTGGCACAGCTATCGTTCCTTGTCCAACAATTTTGGCAGAGCTACTATCTCCAAATGTGACTGATCCACCATCAAAGTTTGAATACTCACAAAAATGAGTTTGGTCACCAGTCATGTGTCTGAAACATCCACTGTCCAGATACCATTTTAAACTGTTACCAACTTTCAAAGTAGTATGGATTACTAGGCAATTGTTTCAATATTTCACAACATCTAATATGCTTTTGAACGTGATTCGAACTTCAGTCAAGATCACTTTCTAGGCGGTGAAACCCTTAAGAGAGACCCGCTCTGATACCAATTGAAATTGCGGTAATGACTGCTTTAGTTGAAGTGGGAATATACTAATATGTCCTAGGGGGGGGGGGGGGGGGTGAATAAGACTTTTTAATATTTTATGGTAATTTAAAATCCTATCAATCTTATCCTGACAAAATATGCATGCATCAAGATTTCTTCAAAGTAACTCTAATGGCTTCCAAGCCAATTAGAGGATCTAGTCATAAAACTATTCGAAAGATAAATAAGATGCAAATCATAGTTTATGATGGATGTGATTGTGTGTGAGGTGTGATCTCAGATAAGAAAATATGAAAATATTTAAGGAAATCACACAAGTAATAACAATCTCAAACACAGTTATTTGTATAGTGGTTCAACTACTTGTCTACTCCACTTCCGGCGGACGCACTCAACCCTTGAGTGTACCGGATCTCACTAACAGAGGTTTCACAACAGGTTCACCTCAAACCGGAGGTTTCAAATCAGGTTCACCTCAAACCAGTACAACCTACACTAGGCTGACTCTAACGTGTCTACATGACACAGTTTATGCCCTACACAGGAGCAAGGGTCAACACACAACACCCGAATTTTAGGCCACACAGGCCAAGGATCCACACAAGGAACCTCACCAGTTTATGCTCCCATGAGCAAGGTTCAACACACAACACCCGAATTTTAGGCCACACAGGCCAAGGATCCACACAAGGAACCTCACCAGTTTATGCTCTCATGAGCAAGGTTCAACACACAATACCCGACTTTTAGACCATACAAGTCAAGGACCTACACAAGGACCTAAGAGTTTATACTCTCCCGAGAGCAAGGGTCAACATAAAGCACCCCCACATACACTCCCGCGGGAGGCCTCCTATGAGGACTTGCAAGGGGTGAGAAACACCTTAGACCTAATCCTACACAAGGAATGATCACAAGGGTCCTCTGGACTCTAATAACTTACAGATAAGTAGATGAGTCTCATTCAGCGCATTGATGAAGATCTCCTCCTTTGATGACGAAGAATCTTCAGCTCCCTTGAACCGCAACTCAGAAGATGTACCAATATAAGGTGACGGGTTGGGTTAAGGTTATGGTGGAATCCTAATCTATTAAAGGTTTTCCTATAAGGGAGATAGAGTGATTCCAATCATCTATACATTCAAGGCATCTCAATTTATTGATTTGCCATTAAGATGGTAGCTGAAGGATCCTTGAATGCGAAAGTTCATTCCCTAATCCACTCTATTAAATATCAATGATAAGGGTGGATTGGAGGATGAACTCCCATGAGAGAAAAGGCTTAGGGTATATGATCTAGGGTTAAACACACAAAAACACTCTCTATTTTCTCTACCAACAACCAAGGGCAAGCTCTCATTAAATAGGCAAAAGGTTCTAATGGATATAAAACAGTCACATTTTTTAAAGAGTTCGATATCATCGAGCAAGGTCGATATCATTGAGCGTATACTCTCGATATCATCGTTTGGCCCCTCGATGGTTCGAATTCAACTGTCAAACGCTTTTGAAACTTTTTGTTAACTGGTCGAGGAAATCGGACGTGCATTGATGTCATCGAATTTTGAACTCCGATTTCATCGACACGAGGTTCGATTCCTCAACATTTGAAAATGTGAGAGCACTTGCCTTTGAAATATTTTAGGTATATGATATGATCGAGCATCACTCGATATCATCCGAATTTGAATATCAATGATATCGAGGACATCATCGATTCATCGATAATTCCAAGGAGTTTTCCTATCATCTTGCTGGACAGTTTATGTCCTATATCGATGACATCGACCATGCCTCGATATGATTGATATTTGAATATCGATTTTATTGAGTGACTTTCGATCCAAGAAAAATAACCCAAAAACTTGCTGGATAGATATATGTTCCAATCTGATATCATTGAATGTCTTACAATATCATCGAGATTTAAATTTTGAGGATATCGAGGAGCTCTTCGATATATTGAGGATTACATGATTTTCCTTAGCAGTACTTTGGACACAACAAACTAAATGTCAAATTTATCGAGTCGGCTCGACAGACTCAAGATTCAAACTTCGATGATATCAATGAGTCCATCGATCCATCGATAATTCAGTCCAGATATCTTTGTGGTTGCTGGACATCACTACCAGAAAATAGGGCATAGGCTACGAATAAAAATCGTAGCTAAAAGCCTTTGGCTATGGTTAAGATTCGTAGCACGACCGTAGCCATTGGTGCCGTAGCCATAGGTCTAAAAGCTATGGCTACGGATACAATCCGTAACCATAGAGTTAATGGATACGGATTAAATCCGTAGCCGTTGCTTTTATAGCGCTAAAGTATTTTTAGCTACGGATTATATTTGTAGCTAAAAGTTGAGCAAGAACCATAGCAATAGGCTTATATTAGCAACAGCTACGGTTTTCATATACAAGGCTACGGTTAATATCTGTAGCTTATTAAACTATAGGTACGGGTTAAATCCATAGCAATATTGTACGTAGCCTAAAATTATATATAGCTACAGATTGTATCTATAGCTACAAGTAGAATGAGAACGGTAGCAAAAAGCTATGTTTAGCAAGAGCTACAGTTTTCAACAAAGGGCTACAGTTAATAGCCGTAGCTAATGCCTATTGTTAATAAAAAAAAATTAATTTGTAATGGCAGCTCTTACCATTGTAGTACACCCTGATAACTCATATAAGTTAATATAGATAAATACTTCATGGCTTAATCATTCATTCATTCAATTAAACAAAATCATTCATTCATTCAATCAAACACAATCATTCATTTTCATTCACAAAAGTACAATACTAACATAATAGTTATATGTCTATTTAAAGCTCTCATTAACAACAAGATCCAATGCCTTCTCGCAGCTAAATAGCTTCTCAACTATCGCAAGCGAATACTCCATGGATGTGCATCTACTAGTTATCAATTTGCAATCAACTAACACCCTATTCTCAGCTTCACTTTGATCCGAAAGCTTACTACACATGGATGATCATATACCTGTTTGATCTGAAGGAGAATCAATGTTATACACTGCCAGTCGTTCTTTTAGCTCAAGCACCTTATCATCTTCCTCTTCACTATCAACGGCAGTCGGCATTTTCTGCTAAAAACCCAAACAAAAAAGGCAATGAGAAGTCCACAAAAATAGGGAGATACTTGGAAAATAAGAAGTTTTAGGATTTGCAAGCACACCTTTCTAGCAGGAGCTTTCTTTGGAGCTCCCCTGCCTTTGGGTTTTGTCCCATCGGAAGAGAGAAAAAGATAACATGCATTGAGATGAATGAAATCTTCAAGATGGGAAAAAAATGGTAACTGACAATCCACCCATTTCAGGTTTCAATTTCTGTGCTGCCGATTGGCGTGTACGTTCGCCAATCGGGTTTCAATTTCTATGTTGCCGATTGGCGTGTACATCCAAACACTGGCTTACTGACAAAGATGATTTTTTATTCATCAAAAAAGAATGATGCCTACCAGTTTCAGCTATAGTACTAACTGATGCTACAGATTCAACAACCATATCTGCTTCATTGGTTTACTTGGTGCCGTTCTTTCTTGGGTTCTTTCCAACTTATCTAGAAGCCTTAGCGAGAGACTTGCCTTCCTTGCCCTCCATCTGTCCTATCACCTCCTCCACCTGGGCTTCTTCCTTCTCATGCTCCTGCATCAATTGAAAATCAGACAAGAAAGACCCAAAAAAAAAGAGGAAAAAAAAAAAGGAAAGTCATGTCCTCAAAATTGGGATGAGACGACATCCATAAAAATCAGCCACATCTATTTTATGGCTGACGCCAACAGACGTTTAACATACAATTGCTAATTGAATGAAGCAAATGGGATCCCTGAAGCCAACAAAATATTAAGCAGCCCAGTCTTAAGGCACTCAGTTAACAAGATGGATTTTAATCAAAACAAATATTGTTGCTATTGAAAGGCAACACACAATTTCAAATGATCCCAGTGAATTTGATTTCCATTTTAAGAAACAAGGATTGAATTGTAATGAAGTAGGATACACTATTCATATCCATTAGACAAGGGAACAAATTCCTGACCTTGAGAAGTTGAGGAAAGAGAAGCAGGCACTCTTTCAGACATTTTTTAAGGAAAAAATCGTGGTGTTGGATAACCTGCCATGCATCACCCATGAGTAAAGTCTGTTCTTTTAGGGTGTGTTTGGATGTTCCACTTCCAACAGCAGATGGGATGTACTCTACACAAATATGTATTGAGATATTCCTGTCTCACTCTATCGGTTCAGACCAGAAATTTAGGAAGAAGGAATCTAGCTTATAGTTTTTATTTTCTGCACCAATGCCAACTCAAAGCGGGGAGCTTCAGCCAAAAACTCCATACCAACCATTATTGGGAGTCACATCTAAACAAGCCCCTACATATAGCAAATAAAGTACATTTAAGAAGAGGAAAGTAGGAGAATGATGAGAAGACCTCATCTATGCTCTTTGCAGTTAGAAGCCTATTGTGCATCACATGCCAATTGGGTTCAAGAACCTACGAATGGTGTACAAGGAATTATTGCAATGAACAAAAGAGCTTTTGTTCCAAAAAATGACAATAAAACGATATGCCATTGAAAATAAGACAGAGCTTACCTCAAATGTCAAATAATGTAAAAGGCTACTAATAAATTTAAGCATGCTACGACAAAGCACTGAAGATCGGGTGATGGCTGTTCCCAAATTGTTAAAAGCACGAACCCCCTGTAAATATATCAGTAATTTAGAAAGCAATTAAAACCCACCCAAGAGAAATTAGTACTTGCAAAGTGCAAATGACCCTCTGCGAGTGACAAACAGAAGCGCCTGCACATGCAAGAGTAGCATATGCACAAGATCCGATAATTCATCAAGGGAGGGCTTTTTTCTTTTCTTTTCTTTTTTCTTTTGTTTTGTTTTTTGAGAAGAAAAAAACTTATTAAAAGAACCAATAGACAAAAGAATACGACAGCTAGCCATAGCTAGCAAAAAACACCAGCCAAAACTCAAAACATCCACTTCCTTATACATATAAAAACCTTCCTAAGGACTTTCAAGAGGAGGCTGCTGCAATTACAAAAGCAATGGTTATTTCTCTCTTCCCAAAGAGACCAAAGACCAGCTAGTAAAGCCATCTACCACCTAGAATTTCCTTCCTTCCTAGGACAACCTTCATGCCAAGTGGATACAGGAACATCCCAGGAAACTTTGAAAGAGTCAAGACGAGCAGCCCACAACCAACAATTAATCCAAACAGGTACATCATAGAATCCTCTATTCACCTACTATTACAACACAATGACACTTGTGTGGCCCACCAATTAGCTGATATGGCCCTCAAGACCAAAGGTAAGCAATCAAAGCAGGTAGCCAATCAAATAGTCTAAATTGTAAGGTCGCATTTTAGATGCACTGTGAACCAAAACCTACACTTATTTAATCAGTTTATTTTGAGTTAATGCATGCCTCAATTGAAATTGATCGCTACAAAACAAAGAGTAACTGCACATATTTCCTATTTCCACATAAAAATTCCTACATTGCCAAAAAACGCATCTGGTTGCTCTCTTGCTATTTAAATTGCCCTTTTTTTTTCCAAACATCAAAATTTGAAAAGACAACAAGAAGAGGACAACAAGAAGAGGATAAGTCCTTAGGACAACCAGATCTTCAATAGCTTGCATGCATTCATCAGGAACATTTGTATAAAATGTCTTCCTCACTTTAGCTTAAGCTCCAAATTGCAATTCTGTTACTTTCACTTTGTACGTGCACTACTCCCTTGTCAATGCCAGGAAACAACATTTTTTTTTTCAATTGAATGCTTGGAATTCAATTTGCTTAGTGTAACGTCCCAACTTTTCAGGACCTGAGTATATGACCCGTGTCCCAAAAACTCGAGTGTTAACCTTGAAGGATGGTCAAATTCGAGTGTATATTTTTTTCTTTCATCAGAGTAAGCAAATGAGCGTAGTGTAGACAAATTAACATAAAAGAAAATTTCATTATCATTCAAATATACAAGAAGATGCCCATAATGACTTATACAAACCAATGTCTCTAAATTTAACAAGTACAAGATTTACAAGAATTTAATATATGAAGAATAGTAGAAAGCATATAAATATAAGCCGCAAGATCACACAGCTCCTCTAGGCAAATACAGCCATGCATCCCTGCGATCGTACCCTACTCCTCATCAAGTCTGAATATACATATTACTAAAGCCACCTGTACTACCTGTACATTGTATATTTGATGGATGAGTCGCCAACTCAGTATGAATTCCCCTCAAGATTACATACCACCGCATTAGGTATGCATAGTTATGAAATAAAGCATACAAAACAATACATGATGCAGGTCTTGCTAGATGAATGGATGCGTGAATGCACTCATCACCCCGGGGATGCTCATCCGTGCGGACAGTGGGCTGTCACCCATGCGATCATCGAACCTAGGAAACATCATCCAGTCGGAATCATCGAACCTAAGAAACATCATCTAGTCGGAACAATACGTACCATGTATGCATGATTAGCCAAGTCATTATAGTCCATTTACAACCAGCCAATTTAGATAAGCTCAAAGGTCACTACGGGGAGCACATGGCCCAGCGTACGCCGACGGCTCGAGCATAGTATCACATTACCACCATCCTCGGCCCATGAGGCTACCATCTTAGGATGTTTAATGGAAACCTATTGACTAGTGGCTAATCATATTATAGTATATAGGGCTTACCATCGCATAGTTGCATGGTATAAAATATCAAACCCACATAGGGAAAATACTACAACAAAGCCATATCGGGCGATATTAAAACAGACACGTAGGGCAATTATCAAAATAGGCCACATAGGGCGAGTGTCAAAAATATGCGATAAAAGACCATTCTTGAAAACCATTGAATACAACAATCCTAGATGGTAGGCACACATCAATGGTCAATTTAAACCACCCTTCAATAACCTCTAAGTCGAAGGTTCATTTCAATCACAACCAGTCGGGTTACATCCCACGTATGGGTGTACATTTATAGGTGGGGGTTTCCCACTAATGTACCAGTTTAAAGTCCATAAGCAATCCACCAATAATCTACAAGCATGAACAAATATACAGGATGAACGTTAGGCATGGAATATAGCAATTCAATTTCAACAATTAACACATGTGCTTATAGAATAGAGATATCATTTATAAATTAAGATAAAACTAAAACTTAAGCTAATGAGAAGATGGAAAGCTCAAGGGGAAGAATCATCACCTGGGTTCGTAGCTCCTTCATTGAGTTAGTTTTCTACAACTAGCTAACGGTCCAATACCGTATGTGAGTTTCCTAAAATCATTTCCAAGGTGAGAGTTGAATCAATAAGTCGACAATTGGGTAGGTCGATAAGGGCCCACCCACATGTGACCTTAGGCCAGGCTTGGCTCAATAATCAAGCCTAAACTAGGCCTGACCTCGGCCCGATCTGGCTGCCCAGTTGTAGCCTATATTGGGCCCGATCGGGGCCCAAAATTTCATGGCATCCAAGGTAGATTCGTCTTGTTGTTCGCTTTGGAGGGATGTGGGTGGGAAATGAGTTAACAAATTGAGATGAGGCTTAGGTCAGAAGCCAAGGTATCTATGGTTTAAGTCAGTGCCCAAGAACTATTAGACACATTCAACGGTTTGGATCGATAGTTTAAGTCACTGAACATGGATCTTATGTACCAAGCCGAAAATTGGATGGTTTAGATTTAGTAGACAAAGTCGCATCTACCAGAAACTGTTCATCTGGTTTCAACGACCTAGATCTGTGAACATAGCATGATTAAAGCTAAAAGAACAATTAGATCATCTACAAGTTTCGACATCACCCACGTGAATAGAACATTTCCTTTTGGGCTGTCTATTTGATCGTTGGTTGTCCATTGATTGCAACGATGGGGCCTGTAATCTTTGAACAATCATGAACAAGGCCAATTTTATCTTTTACTACCCAGGTGGAGAAAAGACAAGAAAACGTTTATGAACAATTGAGATTTGACAACGTGCCCAGCTGTTACGGAGATGGATGATCCTTGACGGTCCATCTGTACATATATCCATCAATAATATGACGTCCGTCCAACTGGAGATCGTTACTCGAAACTGTTATAAACAAAAATTAATCCTATCATCTTCTAACATAGCCATTAAAGGGGATGGGCCGTGGTGTTGCTAGGTGGGGCCCACTGGGATCTGGAATCTGGCCCACAGAGGTTTCAAAATCTTGGAGTTGGGCTGGTTTTAGCTCATTTCTGGGACTGATTTAAGCCTAGATCCAGGGCTGATCCCAGCCCACTTCATGCAACAACTGAAGGTTGTTTTCATAGCCCAGCTAAAGGTCTTTTTCAGCCCAAGCCACGGCCGAACTGAAGGCCAGTTTCACTTCAGCAACTCAGCCCATCAGAGGGGCTGCTCTCAGACGTTTTCGGCCCTGGAAAAGGCTCGGTCTGATGGCTGGAACTTAGTACAATAGCGGCCTGTAGTTTTCTCTCTCTCTCTCATAATGGCTACAACGGCCAGCACTGAGCCAACTCGACCCGAGTTAGATGGGTCGACTTGGTGCAATGCAGCACCAAGCTCGCCTTCCTACACTCATTCTCTCTCTATTTCCTAAAATGGTGGTGAGAATCCCGAGAGAATGGAGCCGGTTTTATAGGCACGGAGTGCGCTCAAGCCCCAAAATCTTCTGTTGTAACTGTCATTTCCCACATGTATGGGAATGATCCACCACGCGGGATGATTTCCCACCATCCTGGCCCATCGAATGAGCCTTCTTGATCAGGAAACGGGGCCCACATTATCGCGGTGGGTTTTCCAGTTTAACGAGGAAGATGACGCCGCCTGTAATGGCATTTTTCCTCCTTGGGCCTATCATGGTGATCTGCTCCGTTTGGATGGGTCAGATGGGGTCACTGACCACTGCAGGGCCCACTAAATGGACCATTTATCAGCATACCACCAACCATCACGAAATCTCGTGCCTCCCTCCATTTTCTCGTGCGATGAGAAACTCCTGGCTTCCGAGTTGCCGCTGCCCTAAGGGAAGTGGTGGAGATTGCTCCACGAGGCCTGACGGAAGGCTTGGATCAAGCCAGTTGGAACTTCTTAAAAGAGAAATGCCTCCCACGCCGAACGACGCTACAGGCAGTTACCTACCCATTTTTTGCAGTGGGTGGAACGCGTGGATTTCTACTCTGAGGGACGGCTGGGATTGAGGGAGAATCGCGGACGCGGATCGCTAACATGAAGAGGATCTTGTAACGTCTCTTTTCGGAGAAAATGGTTGCCCATTCGAGGCCGTCCGCTGCACGTTTGCATGCCCATGTGCATAGGGTGATTTGGATGCTTAGATTTTGGTATCCCGGACCTCACCTGCCCAATGGATGGCTTGGATTGTTTGAAGGATGGCTCGAAGTGGCCCACAATACGTTCTCAGCGAAAGTCCTCTTGACGTTCTTTGCGCGAGCATGAGTACGATTGTATGGGCCCGATTGTTTGTCATGGTCATGGTCTTCCTGATGTCACAAGATCGATGGACGGTTCGGATCTCACAGAAAGTGGCCAGAGGTGGACCACGTCTTGTGAGGGTGGACGCCCATTCATACAGCCACGGCGCAGCGGGGGAATTTCCGCCCTTTTTCGGGAGGTAGTCGGTCAGCGCCAACTTGACCGCTTGGGTCATCTAGTGCACGTCGTGCACAGATAGGTGAGGTACACATGCACCTCGTGTGGGCCCCATTGGATGTATGAGGCAAAATCCACACCGTCTATTCTTATCAGGGCTCCAATTCAGAGACCCGGGACAAGGGTCAGCCCATTCTAATGCCCAAGTGGGGCCCATAATTTTATTCGGGTCTGTATAGGTGGTCTTTCGTTAATTTGATGGGCAGATTATCCCTAGATCTGATCTATAGTGGTCCTTAGTTAACCTTAGCGGAATCTGATGGTTGGCACCAACACCAAACGATTGATCTAGTGGATTTCAATCCTTATTGATGAGACTTGGAGGAACTATTGTCTTAGGTTTAGATTAAAGATGATATAAGGTTACCTTGTGATCCGGTGACAGAAATCCTAGTTTAGGCCCATCTGTTGTCGGGCATTCAGTGTCATTTATCCCTTCTCTTATATGGCTTTGATTAAAGATTTGACTATTTCAATTTGTAAGTGGGTAATAATAAATAGGCTTCAACTTACAGCAATCAATTTATCGATGGTTGAATCGTGGATTTTGTACTCTATTGATTGAGGTTCAGTGGTGGGTTGTGATTTATCAAATGAAAGTTACTAATGCTAAGGTTATTATGTGTCTTCACACCATTACTCTAAAATTTGGATTAATGGTAACACCTGAGTATGCAAAAGTACGGGGTGTTAGACCTAGGCATCCAAACAGCCCAATTTCCAGAGCCAAATCACAAATAACAATGTTCAAGATTTCATTGTTGATGACAAGTCAGCCTCTCAAATCTATATTGGTAGAGATGTTTCTCTGACACAATAAATTGCTACTACTGAGAAGAAACAGATAAAGCCCAACATCATGCTTTTCAAAATATAAAAATAAAGCTCAAGATTGTCCTATTTTCTCCAACAACTAAAGGGCCTAGGCACATAGATACCTGATTCAGTTTCTACTGAAGATGGAGCCAACATCTTGACATATTGTAATGCACACTACTGCTTTTTCTCTTCTGCTTTTCTCGGCTGCAAAAGAGGCAACAGGCAAATAAATACATTGAAATGCTCAGAAAAACTCAATCAGATTTTAAATCATAGTTGATGTCAAAGTGAATCGAACTACAAATTGGGCAGAAGATCATAGATTTTTCTAGAATTCCCTAGACTAATTACAAAACCAAAAGAAAATCAAGATTGACATATGGTAATGTACACTATAGCCATTATACAATAGATGCCATGTTCGAGGTACACTTTACAACACAAAGAAGGCTTTCAGATGTGACAAGTTTGGTCGATCGTTCAGTGAATGAGGCCATTACAAATCAAAATAGTACTAGAGATTTCATTGGCCAAAATCTACAGAAATTTGGGGGAAAGAAAAAACTGAGTAAGAAAAATCAGGGAAATGTGGATTCAAACCTTATGGATGGAATGAATGCAATCCCTAAGCATACGGACTAGATCCGAACTCTAGCCAATCCACACCTGCGAAATCCAGTCGTCAGAAGCTCGATTAGATCAATAACTCACTGTTTCTGGTGAAGGGAGGGAGAGGGAGAGGGCGAGGGAGAGAGGGGAATAGAGAGAGAGAGAGAGAGAGAGAGAGAGAGAGAGATCAGGTGATTGACAGTGAGGGAGTTGGAGACAGATGGGCAAAGGGATCGAGAGGATTGAGAGGGTTTTCATCCTTCTTAACCTTGGCCTTGTAGATGTATGACATCCTCATGCTGCAAGAGAGAAACAGGTGGAAAAAAACCCTTGTGCCCTTTCACCATTTTCGCTGCAGAGGGTTTTGCCAAGAGAAACAGGTGGAAAAAAACCCTAGAAGGCGCAGACCACAAATTACCTAGTTGTGCTTGTTGAGGCTCTCTTTGTCGAGCTCCGAGTTGGAGAGGAAGAGGGAGAGAGAGAGTGGGAGACTGATCGAAATCGAGAGAGAGATCAAGAGGAAGGGAGAGAGATTGAGGGAGAGAGAGGAGCTGAAACAGGAACTGTTAGGGTCGGTGCCCTAACCAGTGCTCAACTCTTGACAGAGGGACGCGGATTAGCTACTGACAGGTTGAGTAGCCTCGCTACTGAAGTGACATCACCAAGTTATGTGGGGCCCACTATGATGTATGTTTTGTATCCACACCATCCATACATTTTGAGAGGTCATTTTAGGGTATGATACAAAGAATGAGGCAGATCCAAGGCTGGAGTGGACCCCACCACAGAAAACAGTGGAGAGAGTGACGCCCACCGTTTAAACCTTCCGAAGGTCCACCATGATGTTTATTTGAGATCCAACTTGTTCATGTGTTAAAGAAGACATGAAAGAAGGGCAAACACAAATTTTAGCTTGATCGAAAACTTTCATGGCCCTTAGAACTTTTTAATGGTGGGCATCACTCTCTCCTCACTGTTTTCTGTAGTGAGGTCCACTTAAGCTTTGGATCTGACTCATTCTTTGGATTATGCCATAATATGATCTCTCCAAATGAATGGATGGTGTAGATACAAAACATACATCATGGTGGGGCCCACAGAAGTTGGTGACATAACTTCAGTGGCGAGTCTCGCTACTCAACCTGTCAGTATCTAATCTACGCCATTGAGAGAGGGGGCTACGTGACATGATCAAGTTATGTGGGTCCTATCATGAGGTATGCATTATATCCAAACCATCCATCCATATGGCGAGCTAGTCGGAAGGCTTGAGACAAAAAATAAGACAGATCTAACTATCAATTAGACCACACAATCAAAAGCATGTAGGAGATTGAACGTCTACCATTGAAACCCTTTTGGGGGTCATAGAAGTTTTGGATCAATATGAAATTTGTTTTTCCTCTTCATCCAGGTCTTTGTGACCTTATGAACAGATTAGATGGAAAATAAATGTTATGGTGGGCCCTACGTAAGGGGGAGTAGTCAATTTGTTCCCCTTATTTGTGGTGTGGTCCATTTAATCTTTGGATATGATTCATTTTTTGGATAATTCTCTAAAATGATCTCGAAAAATGGATGAATGGTGTGGGTTGATCCTAAATTTTTGGTAAATCCAAAGCTCAAGTGGATGATGCCACACGAAATAGTGTGGAATAATTATTTCCACCGTTGATACCTTCCTTGGGCCCATAGTAATGTTTATTTTCCATCCAACCTGTTCATAATATCAAAAAGATATGTATGAAAAGAAAACACAAACATCAGCTTGATCCAAATCTTTTGTGGCCTCTAAGAAATTTTCAATGGTAGAGGTTCAATCACGCTATTTCCTGTGATGTGGTTCACTTGAGCTTTGGATGTGCTTCCTTTTTGTTCTTTAGACCTCAAATTATCTGTTAACAAGAATAAATGGAGTGGATAAAATAAACAAATAGTGGTGGACCCCTCAGAGTTTAGTCAGTATGTTAAGGGTAATTAATAACTCACCTAAATGTAGTGCAGAGGGGTTTCCTTAAAACATTCATAATCATATATTGAGCATGCCTAAATGTGATTCACATATCTAACCCACTCATTATGTGTGTCCCACTTGGATGAGGGGTCAGACCAAGTTTCAACCGCATCCAAAACTCATGTGGACCCCACCAAGTGCTTTTACATTTTTTAGGATGTCTTCATATAGTTTTAGATGGTATGGCCCACTTGAGTTTTGTATACAGATGATTTTTGAGATATCTCATAACCTAAAGGAACACATCAAATCCACTGTGTTGATGTTTGACACACATCATCATGGGGCCCACAAAACTTATTAACATCAATTCTTAGGTTCTCATGAGGTCAGTAAGTTGGGTCACAATTTTAACCAGAATATTTGGCCCATTTTACATGTCTGGTCCATTCACTGTATTTTACTGATCAATACTCTCAATTTGACTAGTTACCTCAATCAGGCTACATATGAGAAAGATATTGGGTATACAAGATTGATCAACAATTTCAGTGAAGTTTGATTTAAACATCTGAAGTTATTTACTCTTCACTCTGAATTGATTAGATTGTCCAAAAATGATTAAAGGTTCAATTAGTGGATGTGCCTAATAATTTAGTAATTTTATTTTTCACAAATAAATTTCAATTTCCATTTAAAAATAATTTTTTTTTTTCAAAATGTATATTTTTTTTACTCTTTTAACAAAATATCATTTTTATTATAAAATATTTCAAAAAATTTTTAAAATACAAATTCTGAATTTTGATTGTCAAAATCTCAAAAAATTTCTCATATTTTAATTTTTTCTCAAAATTTTCAAAATGCTGATTTTTTTTTTCTTCAAAAGCATCATTTTGTTCTCAAAAATTTTCTCAAACACTGTTAAAATTTCTAAACTTCTCAATATTCTTTTTCATGTGATATTACAAATCATTTAAATATTACCTTTTAATTATATATATAAGAAAATTTCCATTCATATGATATAAAAACTATATATATATATGGACACACACACACACACACACACACACATACAAACATACTACCTTTACCGACAACATTTGCTCATCGGTAAAAAACATTACCGATGGTTTTCATCAGCAAAAAATGCTTTTACCGACAAAATCCTTTTTCGTCAGTAAAAACATTATTTCCGACGGCTTTGGTTCGTCGGTAAAACTCTTACCGCAAAACTTTTCAAGGTAGCAGGAAAATTTTCTAACTTAAAATTTTGGTCAGTAAAAACACTATTCTCGACGGCTTTGGTTCGTCAATAAAACTCTTAATGGGAAAATTTTCCAACTTAAAAATTATAACATTATTCCCGACGAAAGATTTCGTCGGTAAAAACATTATTACCGATGGTTTTCAGTTGTCAGGAAAACATTTACCGACGAAACAAATTTTTGTCGCTAAAACACAAGTTTTACTAACGAATTTTTTTTTGTCGGTAAAAACATTATTCCCGACGGCTTTGGTTCGCCGGTAAAACTCTTACCGCGAAAGTTTTCAAAATAGCGGGAAAATTTTCCATCTTAAAAATTATAACATTATTACCGATGGAATTTCTTGTTGGTAAAAACATTATTATCGACAGTTTTCAGTCGTCGGGAAAAACATTTACCAATGAAAAAGGTTTTTGTCGGTAAAAGTAGTGTTTTACCGACAAAATTTGGTTTTCATCAGGAAAAACATTATTCCTGATAGTTTTAGTTCGTCGGTAAAACTCTCACTGCAAAAGTTTTCAAAATAGCACGAAAATTTTCTATCTTAAAAATATGATAGTTTTACCGATGAAAAATTTCGTCAGTAAAAGTAGTTTTTTGCTGACGAAATTTTTTTCATCAGGAAAAATGTTTTTACCAATGAAAATTTTCGTTGGTAAAACTCTTACCGCAAAAGTTTTCAAAATAGTGTGAAAATTTTCTATCTTAAAAATATAACAGTTTTACCGACGAAAATTTTCGTCGGTGAAAGTGGTTTTTTGCCGACGAAAATTTTTTTCATCGGGAAAAATGTTTTTACCGACAAAAATTTTCGTCAGTAAAGCTCTTGCCGTGAAAGTTTTCAAAATAGCATGAAAATTTTCTATCTTAAAAATATAACAGTTTTTCGGTAAAAGTGGTTTTTTACCAACGAATTTTTTTTTATCATGCTCGAGGATATGGCAAAGTATGACTTCGAGTTTGGTCTGCATTCTTTTATTGTTCAGCTATCGAACCTGTCGATTCAACCCTCTCTTGTCGCAAGGGTGATCGAGGCTCAGCAAACAGACAAGTCACGTAGAGGACTACCAAGGAGCAGGCAGATTGGTATATTGGTACAGACAGTGGACTTCGCTTCAGAGGCCGATTATGTGTCTTGAATATTCCTGAGTTACGTAGAGATCTTATGACAGAGGCACATCGATCACGGTTTTCTATCCACCCTGGCTAGACGAAGATGTGTCGTGATATGAGGCGACAGTATTTTTGGGCGGGGATGAAATGCTAGATCGCCAATTTTATGGGCGAGTGTGACACATGCCAGCGTGTCAAAGCCAAACATCAGAGAACCCCTGGTCTATTACAGTCGTTAAGCGTCCCAATACGTAAGTGAGAGCACGTGTCGACAGATTTCATTATGGGTTTGCCGAGGACTCAGCGCGGTCACGACGCCATCTGGGTTGTTGTAGATCGTTTGACGAAGTCGGCACATTTTCTTGCGATGTGTGCGATTTGGTATATGGACCGGCTTACAAAGTTATTCGTAGAGGAGATTGTGAAACTGCATGGCATTTCAGTCTCGATCGTTTCTGACAGAGACCCGAGGCTCAGTTTTGGGGGAGCTTCTAGAGAGCGATGGGGACTGATTTGCAGCTCAGCACCGCGTATCATCCGCAAACCGATGGCCAGACCGAGAGGGTCAATAAGATCCTAGAGGATATGTTTCGGGCCTATGCGATTGATTTCGGGGGTAGCTGGGATGAGCATATGTGATTGGCTGAGTTTGCATAAAATAACAGCTATCAGGCGACCATTGGTATGGCTCCTTTTAAGGCATTATATGATAGACCGTGTAGATCACCAAGTTGTTGGACCGAGGTCAGAGAGCACCATCTCCTAGGTCCCGAGCTTATGCAGTAGACATCAGAGGCTATCGATATCATCAGGCAGAGGATGCGCCAGCTCAAAGTCGGTAGAAGAGTTTCGCTGATCGCCAGCGTTGTCCCTTGGAGTTTGTTGTAGGGGACCGTGTGTATCTCAAGGTCTCGCCCATGAAGGGCGTAGTTCGATTTGGAGCAACGGGCAAGCTTGCCCTGAGATTCACAGGACCTTTTAAGATCAAGGGGCACATTGGCGCCGTGACCTATCGGCTTACCTTGTCATCTCGGTTGTCTGGCGTCCACAATATTTTCCATGTCTCTATGTTGAGAAAGTGTAGGTCAAACATCGTTCCTGTTATTGATTACAGCCGTTAGAGGTTCGTGAGGACGCTTCCTACATTGAGCAGTCAGTTCGTATCCTTGATAGGAAGGAGCAGGTCCTTCAGACCAATGTCATTCCGTTGGTGAAGGTTTAGTGGGGTCACCATTCTATTGAGGAAGCTTTTTAGGAGCGCAAGGTCGAGATTTGAGAGCGCTATCCCCATCGCTTTGATGATTGATTATGTGTTGTATTTTGTATGTTGTCTTCAATTTTATATGATGATGTTATGTTTCTTCTTCCTTATGAGTTATGTCTAATCACGATGATTGTGTAAATTTCGAAGACGAAATTTTTATTTGGAGGGGAGAGCTGTAAGACCCGTATCTTAGTCCATATCATTCCGTAGATTCTCGCGATCCTCTCTATCGAATTTCGACAACTTACGACCTATAACTGGCATTTGCGTGCAACCCTGAGTAACACACTATTAACACAAGTTGACTCAACCTGAGACTTGTACCTTAGCGACCGCGCCGTCGCCGCGGTTCCGATACTACATCTCACGCGCCGAGGCGATACCTAGGCCAGGAGATGTGGGCGCACGTTCAGTTCGAGGAAAACGTCGCGCATTACAAAACCCAAGAGAATCTCTACCCTAATGTCACCTCAATCAATCAATCAATCCCATCAAGGGTCAAGTATAAGTCAAGTACTCACATCACTCAACACATCACTCAACCCATCACAACCCATATCTCTCTTACACAAACTACTCCAAAAGTCAACAAACTCTTACACAACCCATCTCTCTCTCCCATCCATCACTCCATCACCCATCTCTCTTTCTCCTTACAACCCACTCTCTCTCATTTCTCAAACCCAATTTTCCAAGCAATAAAAAAATCCCATGTCCAAGCTCTCCCAACCTCCATGAGAGAGTTTTGTGTGTGGCCTACTCCTTAACCTCTCACCTCTCATCTCAACCATCAAAACTTCATCATCTTCCATTGAGATCCAAGCTAAGGCAACTACCTTTCCAAGGAGCCAAGAAGAAGTGGACGGTGGGTGATCTTAGACCCACATTTTCATTTTATTCTTTTTGTGATTCAAGGGCCCACATATGGTGGGACCCACCTTAATGTATGCTTGTATCCAAGAGGGGCCCATAGCGGAGGGGCCCCTCCGTCATCGCCGATCTCTCTCCTCCTCTCTTTCTCTCTCTCTCTCTATGATCAATGGCCCACTTATGATGTGTGTATTTTATCCATGCCGTCCAACAAGTGGGCCACCTAGATCCTGATTTGGGGCCCGTATGATCGAACGATCACTCAGGCCCGGATGAAAAGGAAAAATAAATATCAGCTCGATCCAAATCTAGTGGCCCACTACGTGGGACCAACATGATGTATGTGCATCATCAAGCTGGACGGTGGCTAGATGTTGGACATCTATATTATATAAATATATGTATATATATATACGGTATGTATATATTATAATATTATATTATATTATAATCATATAATATGATATAATATTATATTATATATAAGGTATGTGTATATATATACAGAGGTATATCTGCACGTGTGGGCCCCATGTGGGACCCACCTTTCTAGGGAAATTGGATGGCTGGCGTGCACTGATCAGCAGCCAGCCATACGGTTGCTATATGTGGGGATAAATTCACGTCGTCCATCTATCTGGTGGGACCCACCATCACTGTATGTGCTTCATCTGCACCGTCCATATGGACGGTGCCATGTTCGGCCTCACCATGATGGATGTTTTCCATCCACTTGGCAGTAATCTGGCCACCCATCTGCTGGACGGTCAACGGCCTCACCATGATGGATGTTTTCCATCCAAACCGTTATTCATTTGGTGCTCACGTCCTAAGGCTTGAGACAAAAAAAAAAGAGAAAAATAAGATAGATCTAATATCAAGTGGACCCCACTGCAGAAAATAGTGGTATGAACGTCCACCATTGAAACCCTTTGGGTTACAAAAGTTTTAGACCAATATGATATTTGTTTTCCTCCCAGTTCAGGTCTTTGTGACTTTATGAACTGATTGGATGGAAAATAAACGCTATGGTGAACCCTCTAAATTTTAACAGTGGAAATCATTATCACACTGTTATTTGTGATATGGTCTAGATGATCTTTTAATATGATTCATTTGTTTGGATAATGCTCTAAAATGATCTCTATAGATGGATGAATGGTGTAGTTGGTACGGCCCGCTTGATTCGGCCCCATGATTCGGCCCATTTGAAACGACCCATTTGATTTGGCCCATCTGATGTATTTAGGGCCCATTTGATGAGGCCCGATGTGATGTACTTGAGACCCTTATATGAGGCCTAGCTTGTTGTATTTGCCCCCCATCCGTTAAGGCCCAATATGATGTATTCAAGGCCCATGGGCATGGCCCATTGTGATACATTTGAGGCCCTTGTATGAAGCCCAACGCGATATATGAGAGGCCCAATGTGATGTATGTGTGGGCATTACGTTGTGTATGAATCCCTTATGTGGGCCACTCCTTGGGAGCAATGTTGGTTATACGTCCACATTGATGGGCAATAATGGTTAGATGTCCTCATTGTGACCTTCCCTTAGGCCCCATTCGCACCATTCTCTAAGTGGGTTGACCCTAATTGTTGGGCCCCATTTACTTGATCCATCTATTCGCATTGGGCTATCCCAAGATGTTGGGCCTCCATTGGTTGTTAGTGGAATTACTTCTTTTATTTTAGAGTCCATCTAGGACTCATTTGGGCCCCCTAAGGCATCTAGTAGGCCACGCAATAGTATGGTAAAGGAACCCCTTCCGGATCCCTAGGTTTGTAAGTAGGCTGCTTAAGCCCAACCTTGATATAAGTGGGGATACGTGATCATCATATAATATGCTTAATATAGATCCATGATACATGTCCATAAGCATCATCTGCATGCTTTTGATGAGATGAGTGATTGATCATAACACATGCCTTTGGGCAGATTGTTATGCGACTCCTTGGTAAGGGGAGTCGCCCACATGAGTGCGCGATACGCGCAGGATTGCTGCATGATTGGATAGTGTGATTCACGCATTTTGCATTGTGTGACATAATTACTGTACGCCCTAGCACATTAGGGTCGTAGCCTCCACAGGCGTAACGTGGTTGGCAGGATTGGACACCGAAAATCTTATTCTACATGGGGTGTTATAGATATCCCTAGGCGAAATTCCCTAAAATCTTATAGTACCAGAAGGTTGCTCCAACGTCTAGACCGAGTAGATACATGAGCACCGAGTGCTGAATGCCAGGAGGTCACGCTTTTCACTGTGTCATGATAGGTTGGAAGGGGGTGCGGTCTTACCCACACGAGAGGAGGGGGCAAAGCTAGGCTGAGTTTAACTAGCTTGAGGAATGGGTCGGCTATCAAGGAGCTGAGCTCGATATTGGTAAGCAGATAGTGAGGTCTCTTTCACTCACCTTATTGCGCGCGATGGGACGACAATCTGATTTGGAGTGCACTGGACCCCGGTGATATTCCAGAGTTAAGCTGTATTGGTATGTGGACTCAGATGAGGATTGGTATGCTTGAGTTACATCTCGCATTGCATGGCTTTGGCATGACCGACATCATTCATATCTTGCATCGCATGGCCTTGGTATGTGTAACGCCCCGGTTTCTAAAACCCGAGTACAAGACTCGCTTCAGAAACCCGGGAGTTTATAAATTAGAGAACTAACGGAAATACAAATTTGGAGTGCGATAGTAAAATGAAGTATAGATAATCATGTGAGCCCAAATATTTGACCCACCCAATTGGGGTCTTAGTTATAAATTTTCATAAGTTCCAAAGTGTTAAACCACTGAAATTAAAATATTGATCTGCGGATTAAGTGCGAAATACGCCGCTGCCTCGTCATCATAATATCCTTCCTCGGGCTTCACGGTCGCGCCATCAAGGCCAGTGCCATCATTCTCTACATTCGTCCCTACATACTTTGTATGGTTGGATAGTTGATGAATGAGTGGCCAGCTCAGTGTGAATTTCCCTCAAAATTTCACATTGCCGCCTTAGCAAACATAGTTTAAAGAAAAACAAGGCAATAATCCAAAACAGATAAGATGCAATCTTATTAGATGCATGGATGTATGAATGCACATCGACCTGGGGATGCTCATCCAGTCGGACTTGGGATCGTCAACCATGCAATCATCAACTTAGGAATGATCGTCCGGTCGGAATAGTAGGTCGATAGTCGATGGCCTGAGAGTTAGCGAAACAATACCTTAATGATCCTAAGGGTACATGTTACAACATCCAGAATTAACTACCCGTCATCGCCAATATACTATGGATACATGATTAACCAACCCATTATTATTCTAGTTACGACCAGCCAGTTTGAATAACTCAATGGTCACTACGGGGGGTTCGTCACCCAGCGTAGGCCGACAGCTCGAGCATAGTGTCCCATGACCACCATCCTTGGCTCATGAGGTTTTCCACCTTAGGATGTTTCAATAAGATCCCTTGAACAAAGAAGTGATGCTAGTTCGAGGGTCCATTTCTTCCACAGTTCTGTCTAGTTACATCCCAAGTGTGACTTGCGTATAATAATGGAATCTTCCATGTGTAGCACTATGAGTTATATGGAAAGGCAATCATGTTAACATGTGACAACATATGATTCTAAATAGTGACAATACAACCTGCTAGGAGACATCATGGAATTTACATAATAACTATTGACGAGGTGTTAATCAAGACATGTGAATGATAGTCATATTTTAATGGTTAGCTGGCAAGTGAGCTTACGATACAGTGTGAACATGGTATCACAGATTTGATATCTGCAATGAATATAACGACCTTAAACTCATGGTAGCAATCTAGTACAACTATGTTTAGCTAGCTTAGAAATGGAATGCCCAGGGGGAAAGTCATCACCTATAGGGTTGTGTTCGTGAACTCGGTCCAATTCTTCTTGCGGCCTAAGGTCACCCAAAGAGTCTCCTAAAATCACAATTTAAATTTATCAAGTATTTCCAAGGTTTTGTCCAACTAATGTGAGGGTTCGAAGGGATGATAACAAGGCCCTTTTTTTACCTTCATGAGAGGGAACAGGCCCACCATATTTTTATCCAATCAAGGTGGCTCCATGGATGGGTCCAAGTGAGGGCTTGGGTTATGTCAAAACTCATTTTAATAGTTGTAAGTGTAACATGTGTGTCACTTATACACCATCATTTTATGGGGTACGTGGCTCACTAATGATGATTAACACCGTCTAAACATTTTCCAGTACCGTCAGCGTTTGTTCAACTGCTAGACAGCGTGTACAACGTGCGTGCATCATGGCCAGGCCCAACACCACGTTTATTTCTATACAACCTTTCCATAGTGTCACGTAGACCTGAACCGAGAGAAAAATAAATACCATATTGACTCAAAAGTTCTGTGACCCAAAAGTTTTTAGAGCTGGATGTTCAATCCTTGTTGTGGTCCACTTGATCACTAGATCTGCCTTATTCTCTTTTAGGCCCCTAGGACAAGCTCGCCCACTAGATGGATGGTTTGGGTAAATCACATACATCGAGGTGGGGTCCACAGAGGTGGCCCACCAAATATTTAAACCTGACTCAGTTTGGATGGATGGCGTGGACATACACGTGCCGCAGTGGGCCACACCTTTCTCAGTTGGAACCTGTGAAGAAAACACACGCCATGGTAGCCCCACGTGTTGGATACAGCACGGTACGTGAGACCCTCATATATTATTTTATTTATACTTTATATGTACTGGAGGGGCACTCCAGCAAATCACAATAGGTGGGTCCCACGTGGGGCCCACCACAGCATATATAGTATTTTATGTATATATACCATCTCACTATTATATTATATATATATATATATATATATATATATTTGTTTTTTTGGTTACATGTAGAGCAAACCGTCCAACATTACACGTCCGTTGGTGGACGGCCTGGAAGCAACGTCCACAATGGACAGTCTGAACTTGGTGCGGCCCACCGTGGCTCGATGGCGCGGCCCACCAGTAGTACATGTATATATGTATTACATTATATAAATAAAATATTATTTTATTTCTAAGGTGCACGTCCAGGGCCTGCTGCCTGTTTTGGACTGCCCACCAATGTGCAGCCCGCTTGGTTTCCTCATCTTTTTGGTGAGGCCCACCTGCAATTTGGTGAGGCCCAGCACAGCCCACGACCCTTTGCTTAGGGCTTTTTAAAGCCATTTTTCAGCCATTTCTCAGGCCAGAGACAGCCTTTCGTATGGACCGTTGGTGAGGCTGATTCTAGTCCCAAATCAAAGCTCTTACAGGGACATTTCCTGTCCCACTTTCAACTCCAGGAATGGCCAGGATTTGGCCTATTGTCTGGCCCACTTTCAGCCCCAGGGACGGCCAAGATTTCCCATGTTTCCAGACCTATTAACGGTCTAGCCAAGGGACCTTTTTCTGCTGTCATTAAGCTGAAATCTTAGCCGTCCCCATGCTGAAATTTCTAGCTGGTATCAAGCTGACTTTCAGCTGATCCTATGTTTATAAATCTCATCCGTTTTTAAGCTAAGCATCCGGCTGATTCCCAGCCATTTTTAACTGAATACACAGCTGCTCATAGGTCGTGTTTTTAGCCTGGTTTCATGTTGGAAAACAAATATTATCAGTTTGTGTTTTTAGCCACAAACAGAGCCCATTTTAGAGGGCTGTTCGTGGCATGGGCAGGGCATGATGGAGCTTTGTTTTGAGCTCATTTTAGAGTTCCAAAAAGGGTGGAGGGAAGGGTTCTACCTGCTTGAGTCCGACCCGAGCTTGGACTGGCATGCACACACCCACCTTCCTTTCACTCTCTTTCTTTTCTTCCCTTATCTTTCCTTCCCTCAGGTGGTGATGTTGTGGTCCCACACTGACTCGACTCGGTTCATTTTTCACGGATTGAGTTGGGGCAGTGTGCACCGAGCTCACCAAACGCCCTCTGTTTCACTCCTCCTCTTTGTTTCTCTCTCTTTTCTTTTCCTTTGTTTCTCTCCTCTCTTCTTTTATCCTTTCCTTTTTATCTGTGAGGGAGCTGAAGGGCAGCAATGCCCCTTTTATAGGCAAGGGAGTTAAAGGTCTAGTGGCTGAGATTGGTTCTGTAAATCCCCAAGCAACGACTGTCGGTCCCCGTCTCTGTTTTCCCGAAACTGAAAGTTCGGCTTGTAATTCCTCATAAGAACCATATTCACACAAAAAGATTTAAATACGCGCTAGTGTCGGTGGATGGAGATACTTAAAGACTTTCACTTTGATATCTCATACCACTTTGCTAAGGCAAACTCTGTGGCTAATGCTCTGAGTAAGAAGAAGAAGCATGAGATGGTGGCCACTCTGATGCTTCGATGGGACGCACCAAGTTCAGACCGTCGGTGCCATATTCAAATCTTTTTACGTTAATATGTATTTCAAAATAGCTAAAAATCCTCTCCGTATAGATAATGCTTCCATGTCTTTAAGGCAAAGACTACCGCTGCCAACTCTAGGTCATGAGTTGGGTAGTTTTCTTCGTGTTTCTTTAGCTGGTGAGAGGCATAAGCGATTACCCATCGTTCTGCATCAAAACACAGCTAAGGCCCAACTTTGAGGCATCGCTATACACCACAAACTTTTCCCATTCTTGTGGGAGGGTGAGTACTAGTGCAGATGTCAATCTCATCTTTAGCTCCTGGAACGGTGCTTCTGCATTCTCGTCCCATGTGAATCAAGTGTTCTTCTTTGTCAGTTGAGTGAGTGGTCATGCGATTCTGGAGAATTCCTTGATAAAGTACCTGTAGTACCCTACCATGCCTAAGAAGATTTGGACCTCGGTGACTTTGGTAGGTTGGTCCTACTTAAATACTGCTTCGACTTTAGCGGGATCGATTGCGATACCCTTTTTCTTCACTGCGTGCCCTGGGTACTTCACTTCTTTTTCCCAAAACTCATATTTTGATAGCTTAGTATACAGCTGATTTTCCTTCAGCGTACTCAGGACTGTGTACAAGTGTTGCTCGTGTTCCTCCTAGCTTTTGGAGTAAACTAAGATGTCGTCGATGAATACGATCACAAACCGATCTAGGTATGGCATGAAGACTCAGTTCATAAGGTCCATGAATACGGCTGGAGCATTTGTAAGTCCAAAGGACATTACCAAGAACTTGTAATGCCCATTGCGAGTCCGGAATGCAGTTTTGAGGATGTCCTCATCCCTGATTCTCAGCTGGTGATACCCCGATCGTAGGTCAATCTTCGAGAAGTATCTAGAACCCTTGAGTTGGTCGAACAGATCGTCGATACTTGGGAGAGGGTACCTATTCTTTATCGTCACTTCATTCAACTACCAATAATCGATGCAAAGACGCATCGACCCGTCCTTCTTTTTCACAAAATGGACCGGTGCTCCCCATGGAGAGACGTTGGGGCGAATGAAACCTTGGGTCAGCAGCTCATCTATCTGGCTCCTAAGTTCCTCCATTTGGCAAGTGGGCATTCGAAACAGGGGTAATGATATGGGGGCAATTCCTGGTTTGAGGTCGATGTAGAAATCTACTGCTCATCTTGGGGGTAGTCCTGGTATCTCTTGAAATACCTCAGGGAATTCCCGCACTACTGGGATTCGGCTGACGGTGGACTCGACTGATTCTGATTCTTCTAGGGCTTGTAAGCTTTCCAGCGTACCGCGCTTACTTTTCCCTTTTACGGTGAAGGAGGCCTGCACAGGGACGGTTATAATGACCGTTCTGTTGCGGCAATCCATCACTACCCAGACTTGAGAAAGCTAATCCATCCGAGGATGACGTCGAATTGTTTCATATGCATGAGGATTAGATCCACAGCCACTTCATGGTGTGCGAGAGTTAGGAGATAATCTTTATATAACTTGTCTATTTTGATAAATTTACCCATGGGGATGCTACAACTAAGGGGGCATGTATGCGAGTTATGTTCAACCTTAGTCTATTTGTTATAGCAGAGTCCATGAAAGATAAGGTTGCGCCGGAATCAAATAAGAGAAAAATAGGGGTAACATGGATGTGAATGGTACCATGAATGGTCTGATGGAGGTCCTCTTTAGTGTATGTAGCAGCTACAATGAATATGCGGGCGGGGGGCCCTCTAGTGAACTGGAGGTCCCGATCTCAACATCTGTGGCCTGGGTGTTGTCCTGGCAACTACTGGTCCTGACTGGGGGCGAGCCGCTAGTGGAGTCATGCCTTCATCCCTTATCCTTTTGAAACAGGTCCGCGTAGAGTGTCTGATCTTATGGCAGTAATCGCAGTTTCTCACGAAAGGCATGGGTGGTGCACCTACAGGTATGACCCTGACTCTCCTCTCCGGCAGAGATGGGGCAGGAGGCGCCTGTCTGGGCCTGACTAGGGCATCCCTAGCTGAGGGGCGGGTCCTCAGGGCGCGCTCGAAATCCTTCTCAACCCGCATTGCCTTATCCACTAGTTCTGCGAAGTCTTCAAAATCCCAGGCGCATAGCCATGATTGGATCCCCTGCCTAAGTCCTTCCTTGAACTTCTGCAATTTGTATTCGGCATCCTCCAAGGCTTTAGGCATATATCGAGAGAGTTCGTCGAACCGGGCCTCGTACTAGGCGACGGTCAAACTGCCCTGCTCCAATTTCAAAAACTGAGCTATCTTTTCATTTCTACATGATTGGGGGAAGTATTTTTCCAGGAAATTTGTCCTAAACCCAGCCTATGTCCATGTATATGTGGCCAGGACGCTTTGCTACAGGCCCTGCCACCAATTCTCCGCCTCTCCCTTTAAAAAGTATGTGGCCAAGTTCACCATCTGTGAATCGGTGCACTCTAGAAATCCTCGCTAGCTAGTGCTCTGCCTGGATTGGATCCGGTGCCCCCTCGAATGTCGGTGGCCGAAGCCTCTAAAACCTCTCGAAGATGTCCACACCTCTACCCTCTCTCTCCCAAAATGCCTCCTCGCGGTCCCTACTCCGCAAGGATTTCATCATGAGTGTATGCATGTCTTGCTGTTGGCGCATGAATACGTCTTGTTATTACTACATGGCTGTAGCCATTTGCTCAACGGCTACAAAGGCTGTAGCCCCAGTTTGATCTCTTATGGATGCCTCAACGGTCGGCGTTCCTTATGCAAAGTATTGTGATGGCAGTCTGGTGGTGAAGACCTGTGGGGAAGGAGAATCCCCCATCGTTTCTGATGCGTTGTCTATATTCATTATTCCTGGTGAAAGGCCTAGAGTGTAATCCGGACTACGCTCTCTTTGGCACTCGGTTGAGGGGATGGGGTGGATATCGACCGTATCAGTACGCTATGACCGTAGCACGGGCAGCATGGGTTCCTGAGAAATCAAAATTTGTGGTTCAGGTGTTTGGAAAAATATTCTTGAGCAACCACGAAGTAATGTCAAGGTCAGATATCCCGTTACTTTGGCTACTACGTGTGTACAAGTTGTCCCTAACCTAAGGGATGTTCCTAGTTGAAATTTTTAGGGACGCTAAGATTCCTGTTTCTAAGTTCAAATGAATGTCTTGATGTTTCTCAAGGGGTCCTAAGTGTTTTGTTTTCTATGTTTAATCATCCTATCTACTTTCCAAGCAGAATTTCTACGTTTCTCCTAAGTATTTACTTAAGGATTTTGTATACTTAGATCCCACAGCCAGGCTATCTCAGACTCTGCTTTGATATAACTTGTAATGCCCCGGTTTCTAAAACTCGAGTACGAGACTCACTTCAGAAACTTGGGAGTTTATAAATCAGAGAACTAGCAGAAATACAAATTTAGAGTGCGATAGCAAAATGAAGTATAGATAATCATGTGAGCCCAAATATTTGACCCACCCAGGTGGGGGTCTTAGTTATAAAATTTCATAAGTTCCAAAGTACTAAACCACTGAAATTAAAATATTGATCTATTGATTAAACCCGAAATACACCGCTGCTTCTTGTTGCGGCTCGTCATCATAGTATCCTTCCTCGAGCTCCACGGTCGTGCCATCAACGCCAGCACCATCATTCTCTACATCTGTCCCTGCATACTCTATACAGTTGGATAGTTGATGAATGAGTGGCTAGGTCAGTGTGAATTCTCCTCAAGATTTCACATCGCCGCCTTAGCAAATATAGTTTAAAGAAAAACAAGGTAATAATCCAAAAAAGATAAGATGCAGTCTTATTAGATGCATGGATGTATGAATGCACATCGACCTGGGGATGTTCATCCAGTCGAACTAGGGCTCGCCACCCATGCAATCATCGACCTAGGAATGATTGTCCAGTCGGAACAGTAGGTCGATAGTCGATGGTATGGGAGCTAGCAAAATGATACCCCAATGATCCTAAGGGTACGTGCTACAGCATCCAGAATTAGCCACCCGTCATTATTAATATGCTATGGATGCATGATTAACCAACCCATTATTATTCTAGTTACAACCAGCCAGTTTGGGTAACTCAATGATCACTACGGGGGGTTCGTCACCCAGCGTAGGCCAACAGCTCTAGCATAGTGTCCCATGACTACCATCCTCAGCTTATGAGGTTTTCCACCTTAGGATGTTTCAATAAGATCCCTTGATCAAAGAAGTGATGCTAGTTTGAGGGTCCTATTCTTCCACAGTTCTGTCTAGTTACATCCCAAGTGTGACTTGCGTACAATAATGGAATCCTCCACGTGTAGCGCTATAAGTTATATGGAAAGGCAATCATATTAACATGTGACAACATATGATTTTAAATAGTGACAATACAACCTGCTAGGAGACATCATGGAATTTACATAATAACTATTGACGAGGTGTTAATCAAGACATGTGAATGATAGTCATATTTCAATGGTTAGCTGGTAAGTGAGCCTACGATACAGTGTGAACATGGTATCACAGATTTGATATCTGCAATGAATATAACGACCTTAAACTCATGGTAGCAATCTAGTACAACTATGTTTAGCTATCTTAGAAATGGAATGCCCAAGGGGAAAGTCATCACCTATAGGGTTATGTTCGCGAACTCGGTCCAAGTCTTCTTGGGGCCCAAGGTCACCCAAAGAGTCTCATAAAATCACAATTTATATTTGCCAAGTATTTCCATGGTTTTGTCCAACTAATGTGAGGGTCCGAAGGGATAATAACAAGGCCCTTTTTTGGCCTTCGTTAGAGGGAACGGGCCCACCATATTTTTATCCAATCAAGGTGGCTCCATGGATGGGTCCAAGTGAGGGCTTGGGTTACGTCAAAAATCATTTTGATAGTTGTAAGTGTAACATGTGTGTCACTTGTACACCATCATTTTATGGGGTACGTGGCTCACTAATGATGATTAGCACCATCCAAACATTTTCCAGTGCCGTCAGCATTTGTTCAACTGCTGGACAGCGTGTACGACGTACGTGTATCATGGCCAGGCCTAACACCACATTTATTTCCATATAACCTGTCCATAGTGTCACGTAGACCTGAACCGAGAGAAAAATAAATAACATATTGACTCAAAACTTCTGTGACCCAAAAGTTTTTAGAGCTGGATGTTCAATCCCTGTTATGGTCCACTTGATCACTAGATCTGCCTTATTCTCTTTCAGGCCCCTAGGACGAGCTCGCCCACTGGATGGATGGTTTGGATAAATCACATACATTGAGGTGGGGTCCACAGAGGTGGCCCACCAAAGATTTGAACCTGACTTAGTTTGGATGGATGGCATGGACATACACGTGCCGTAGCGGGCCACACCATTCTTAGTTGGACGGTGTGAAGAAAACACACACCATGGTGGTCCCACTTGCTGGATATAGCACAATACGTGGGACCCTCATATATTATTTTATTTATACTTTATATGTACTGGAGGGGCACTCCAGTAAATCACAACAGGCGGGTCCCACGTGGGGCCCACCACAGCATATATAGTATTTTATGTATATATACCATCTCACTATTATATTATTATATATTTACTTTTTTTGTTACATGTAGAGCAAACTGTCCAGCATTGGACGTCCATTGGTAGATGGCCTGGAAGCAACGTCCATGATGGACGGTCTGAACTTGGTGCAGCCCACCGTGGCTCGATGGCGCGGCCCACTAGTAGTACATGTATATATGTATTACATTATATAAATAAAATATTATTTTATTTGTAGGGTGCACGTCCAAGGCCCGCTGCCCATTTTGGACAGCCCACCAATGTGCAGCCTGCCTGGTTTCCTCATCTTTGTAGTGAGGCCCAGCACAGCCCATGACCCTTTGCTTAGGGCTTTTTAAGGCCGTTTTTCAGCCATTTCTCAAGCTAGAGACAGCCTTTTGTATAGATCGTTGGTAAGGCTGATTCTAGTCCCAAATTAAAGCTCTTACAGGGACATTTCCTGTCCCACTTTCAGCCCCAGGGATGGCCAGGATTTCTCCTGTTTCCAGACCTATTAACGGTCCAGCCAGGGGACCTTTTTCTGCTGTCATTAAGATGAAATCTCAGCCGTCCCCATGCTGCAATTTGCAGCTAGTATCAAGCTGACTTTCAACTGATCTTACGTTTACAAATCTCGTCCATTTTTAAGCTAACCGACTGATTCCCAACCATTTTTAACTGAATACAAAGCTGCTCACAGGTCGTGTTTTCAACCTGGTTTCATGATGGAAAACAGTTGTTATCAGTTTATGTTTTTAGCCACAAACAGAGCCCATTTTAAAGGGTTATTCGTGGCATGGGCAAGGCGTGATGGGGCTTTGTTTTGAGCTCATTTTAGAGTTCCAAAAAGGGTGGAGGGAAGGGTTCTACCTACTTCAGTCAGGTCCGACCCAAGCTTGGACTGGCACGCACACACCCACCTTCCTTTCACTCTCTTTCTTTTCTTCCCTTATCTTTCTCTCCCTCAGGTGGTGATGTTATGGTCCCACACTGACTCGACATGGTTTGGTTTTCACGGATTGAGTTGGGGCAGTGTGCACCGAGCTCACCAAACGCCCTCTGTTTCACTCCTCCTTCTCTCTGTTTCTCTCTATTTTCTTTTCCTTTGTTTCTCCCCTCTCTTCTTTCCACCTTTCCTTTCTATCTGTGAGGGAGGTGAAGGGCAGCAATGCTCCTTTTATAGGCAAGGGAGTTAGAGGTCTAGTGGCTGAGATTGGTTATGCAAATCCCCAAGCAACGGCCATCGGTGCCAGTCTCTGTTTTCCCGAAACCAAAAGTATGGCTTGTAATTCCTCATTGTTTGGTTGTTTTTGGTTTGAGAGAGAGAACCCTCCCTGGCTGGCATGTGTACGGCGATAACCCTCTAGGTAAAACGATGCAGCTCTCCCTTTTATGCCAGCAGTTCAATCGCCCTCTACGGATCCAGTTGTCCATGATAACAACGGACGACTAATAGCGATTTCCTTCGTTTGTTTCGGGGGCCCCCATCCTTATACGGTTTTATTGGGGTGGACCCCACCGACAAAATGGACAGCTTGGAATCATCCGAAAAATGGCTATGGTGGCCCACTTTGAAGCTCAAAGGCTAACATTTTTAAACAGTGTGTTGGTGGGAACGGCTTTGAGGAATTTTGTATTTTGGTTCAGTCAAACATTGTTTAACCAAAAGTGGTCGTCTAGTGCACATCGTGCACTAGCATTTGGGGTGTACGTGCACCTAGCTTTGGGGGCCCACCATGACTCTGGTGCTTGATCTACCCGATTCAACTGTCTTGGGGACCAGACATAAGGGTCCCGGCCCAGTTTGGGGCGGGGTTGAGGCCCAGGTGGGCCATACATGCCATTCAGGGCCTTATTTTGCCCATATGTCGTGATCCAATGGTCAGATGGGCATGAGGTTTTGTTTTAATGGTGGAATAGGGAGTCGAGGGGTTCCAAGTGCCTGGTTGGCCATAATTTATTCTTCTAAGGTTGTTAGTGGATGCATGGTGTCAATGTAACTTAGTTAATTTGTTCATAACTTGCTTTAATCTAAGGATTTGCTGAGTTTTACCTTCCAAGCTAGTGTTGGGTTCGACTTGACTCCTCTGGGTCGTGGTGGTTGGCTTTATCGTTGAACAAGAGTCTCGACCTACACGTGTAAAGTTCAAGTTGTCTTGTTTAATCGTCCTTAATTCCTACAACTGGGGTCCATTAGGGGTAACACCCGTGTACCAAAGGTACGGGGTGTTACAGTACGGCCAATAGTATTCATGTGTTCACCAGCATATTCCGTATTACTCTGATATTGCATAATTGTATTACTACATTGCGCACACACTTTCACCATCCTTTAAGCTTTCTGTAAGCTTATGCACGACCGTTGTGTGAAAGTGACGTTGGATCGCAGTAGCGCTGAGGTAGGAGCGCATAACAGATTATCTTAGAGCTTTTGTCTATTATTATTGTATTTTCCTTTATACGCATTGTGCCTATAAGTTTTTTTATCATAGTGAAAAAGTGATGGAGTTTTTGGTTATTGTTTGTGGGTTATGCCTTTGGTTATGCTTATTATGAATCAAACTGACGTTGAAAATCCTCCTTATAGGATCTCAAGATTGGAACCTAACAAATGGGTGCCAGGAGCCAAGAATGGGATATTACGGAGGCTGTCGGCGCCGGATTCAGTGATCAAAAATTTTATGAGCCAGGTTTTCGAGTTTGGGGCGTGACAAAAATTTCGCAGCTAAAGGAGCTTCATGCTACGTTGAGCCAGGATATGACTCTACTAAAGGATGAAGCTAATAAGAAAATTGTACGTGAAATTGCATTTGGATCATGGTTTTTAATGGACATTATGTGTGAATTGTATAGATAATATGTCATTTTATTACCAATCAACATCAGTACTTCGCAAGTGAGTGAGGAAGGGAGACCACACCGCGTTGCAGCGGAACCCCACCGAGCTCTACCTGTAAAGGAGAGTCATCAGGGGTATGTGGATTTGCACTGAGCTCTAACTGAAGCCGAAGACAACGAGTTGAGAGTTGTCAGAGTATCATTAGATTCACCTGTTTGGCTGAAGAGCATCTATGACCTAAAATCATTGGTCGACTCTGAGGTAAGTTTCTAAATATTGTCTTTCCTTATTTAATATCAATTTATGAAAATTATATCACACAACTTCCTCATTGTGTAGGCCATCGATATATACCTACGCTACCTATCACTACGTCAGGAAAATCGACCACGAGGTAGACAGGACTACGCATTTATCACGTCGCTATTTACGATAATGTGAATTTGAGGACCATAGTTATCTCTAAAACATCAATAATTATTTATGTTTCTGACCCTTTCCCTTAACTTAACAAATTGCAAACTTATGGAGTTAGCAACCATAAGGATCGATAGACCATCATCAAGAATGACAGCTTGAATGAAATTCTTATAGAAATGGTCGACGGTCGAAGTAGATCGAAGCCTCTATAGAAGTATGAAGTGGTAAGAGCTTATTTACTTGCACATTTACATGAACTTAAATGATATTATTCATTTTGAAAAGGCAAGTCTTTTAACTATTGTCATATTTCTTGTGCTTGACAGTTATACATCCCACTCAACGCGAGGGGCTAGCACTGGTTCTTGGCTGTTGTTAATGTGAAGAAGAGAGATGTCACTTTGTACGACAACCTGAGTACTAAGTTGATTTCTCAAAATGAGTTGATTGTCGCGTAGATAATGGACGGACTGAGATGGCTATTCCATATTCTTGATAATGGATCTAAGAACTGGAAAAAGCCATGGAGTTTGAAGACAATTAGTGACAGACCTGGGCAAGATAACTCGGATGATTGTGGCGTATTTATGCTTAAATATATAGACTTCTTGAGTAGCGTGCGCATAATTGACTTCACGAAGGTCGGTGTATATATATATATATTTATATATATTCGTCTACAGTAAATCTTGATTGCTCAGTCCTTTGATTTAATATTAGTTTGTTCTTTTCCTTTTAAAGGATATTCCTAAATTTCAAAAGACAATTGCATACAACTGTCTGCAGTTCGCGAGGTCAGAAGATGGGGTTGCTTACCCAAAAAAACAAGAAGAGATGATGTGTAGACCACCGAAGAGAGTTAAATATTGATTAATAATTAAATGCTGAATGGATTGGTGTATTTGATGTTTCTTGTAAATATTTTCCATAATGGTTTATTCAATGAGATGGGTCGTGGATATGACGACCAATGTATCGTGATTAACATCCATAATGGATCGTGGTTGGAAACCATCACCAAGTGTATGACAACAACGACCCCGTTCTATGATCGTGCCTCAGATGCACATTGGATCGTGCTTGTCAGCCACGTTGGTTGACATCCACAATAGATCATTGTTGTATATGGGTGGTTGAACGTGGATGCCAGCACAATCCATATATCATGACAGCCACGACCCATGTAGCATTAGAACCACGACCCATGCCAATATGACAAACTCAAATGTTCATGGATGTGACGAACATTGGGTGGTGATGTAATGCATAATGGATAGTTAGATCGTGGTTGGCATGGGTCGCTGGATCGTGGATCAGAGGAAAGAGGAATGGCAACCACGACGCATATAAGACGAGAACTATGACCCATTTATATGGGTCGTATTTGTTACGTTATATGGGTCATTTTCTAGTGTTATATGGTTGTTGTTGTCATGTTATGTGGGTCGTGGTTATTACGTTATATTTCCTTGGTTGTCAGTAGATTTCCTATGGTGTGACTAGCATATAAGGTGTAACACACTTCATGAAATCAGCAGATAGCGACGACCCATGTAGAGTAACAAACTCGATCCACATAACATGACAAGCACGACCAATATAACACATCAACCATGACCCATATAGGCTGGTCACACCACATGAAATAAGCAGACAACCATGACCCATGTCATCTTCACGACCCTTCTGCCATTCAAACCACAACCGGTATTGGCTGACAATCATGATCCATATAATTTCATAACATTATTGGTGTATACTGCCATGTAAAATTACAAAAAATGACCAATATAACATGAAAATCATGACCAGTATAGTATTAAAATAACAATCCATGACAACTACAATCCATATAAAATAGTTACTACCAGAAGAGGAGCTCAGTGATGCACAAGACTCTTCCACTTAAGCTTACAAATGGGGATATTATCATCCTCCTCACTCTTGTCATCACTATTAATAACTACGACATTCCCTTTTGGATTCAACACGACCCTTCCCTTCGGATTCACCACAACCCTTCGGAATAAACGCCACACGAAACATGCAAGCCACGACCCATTTAACATGACAACCATGGTAAATGAATCATCAGACTACTTCCTTTCCAAGATAACAACCACGACAGATTTAACATGACAACCACGACCATATTCACATTAACAATACGAAGAGCAGATCTCTTCAACGGGTACCCAACTAACGGAAAAACTTTGTCCAGAATGTCTTGTTTTAGCCTGATCTAAAACTCTGTTGAGAAGGTCAGGCTTAAACAAGAATTCTCGCCAGTGTTTTTCAACTCATTAGATCCCGTTGAAGAGACTGTACTTCATATTATGTTGTGATTATGGTCCTGATTATCATGTTATAGCAGTCGTGGTTGTCATGTTGTATGGGAAGTAGTTATTATCATGTGGTGCGTTAATTACTAAGGGTCGAAAGAGCTGCGAAGATCATATTCAGAACTTCCTGTGTGGAGGCAGTTGAGCTATAGGAAAATCGTCAAATCCCTGAGGAAAGAGACGAAATCACCATTAAAGGAAGGAGGCGATGGAGAATTGATGGTTTCTTCGAGTCTCTCCTCCATTATTTTGAATGAAAGAACAAAGAGAATACATTAATGCGAAAGGTGTTGCAACAAGGTTCGGATTAGTTTGTGGAAGAAGTAACGCTTTTATAGGGTGGTCATTCAATGGTCAAGGTGCCGATTTCAAAGGGTCGTGATAATTCTGAACGGTCACGCGGATTCTGAAGGATCGCGCTCGGTGTCCAACGGATCGTGGGGAAGTAGCTAGTCATTCAATGGTCAAGGCACTGATTTCGAACGGTCGCGCTGATTCTGAATTGTTGTGCGGATTTTGAAGGATTGCGCTCGGTGCCCAGGGGATTATGGGGAAGTAGCGAGTCATTCAATAGTCAAGGCACCGATTCCAAAGGGCCGCGTTGTTGTCAAATGACCAATAATTGGTCGTAGTAATCTTCCACATTGGATCATGTTTCACATGCACACTGGATCGTGTTTTTTATCCACGTTGGATCGTGGTTGTCATCCAACGTTGGGTCATGGATTGTTGAAAAAAGGAATGGCAACGACGACCCATATAACATTCTAACCACGACCAATATAACACAAGAACCATGAACCATGTTATATGGGTCGTGGTTGTTACTTTATATGTGTCGTGGTTTTATGTTATGACATGACCAACCCATATAATGTAACAACCATGATCCATATAACTAGCTACAGCAGCCCCAGTCATTTCAGGAAATCGTATTAATGTCGTTTCCTCCACTCAATCCGTTGGGAACACAGCACGACCCTTCGGAATCTGCGCGATCGTTCAAAATCAGCGGGACCCTTTGGAATCAGCGCCTTGACCATTGAATGACCAACCTATAAATACTTGGGCTTCCTTCCACAAGACAATCCGAACCAGAATCCTTATTTATTGCATCACCTTACGCATCCATGGATTTCTTTGCTCTTTCATTCAAAATAATAGAGGAGATATTCGAAGAAGTCATCGAATCCCTCTTGCGTTATTCCTTTATTAGTGATCCCTTCTCTTTCCTTAGGGATGTTGACGATCTTCCAGAAGCTTGACAGACTTCACAAAAAGTTCCGAAGACAATTTTTGAACTTCGGCAACTGACAATTTCAACAGGCACTCAGCCAGCAGAAAAACATTTTTGAAGAATAGTTCTCTGCAATGACATAAGACTACTTACCTTTTCTTCTACTTAGCTTCTCTATCCCAGCAGCGCTACCCTTTAAAATCAGCGCGCCGCATGACGTCGCATGATAAATTTTATCATGGTGCCCTAAACATCGAGTAGGTCGTAGCGTGCATGCTATATGTGGCGCCGATTCCAAAAGGTCGCACTGAATCCGAAGTGGAAGGAATAGAGTATGATAATATCCCCATTTGCAAAATTAAGTGGAAGAAACTTGCAGAATCTTGCACATCACTTAGCTTCTCTTCTGGCAGTTACTGTGTTAAATAGGTCGTGGTTACAATTTTGTAAGGGTCACGGTTTTCATGTTATATGGGTCGTGATTGTAATACTATATGGTTTGTAGTTACCATGTTATATGGATCATGGTTGTCATGTTTTTTTTATCGTGGTTGTGGGTTTTAACGTGTTATCTTCCTTTTCTACCAAACCATTTGTACCGATTCATCCACTGATCGGCTATCTTGTTGTGGCCCCAAAAAGTCCTTGCTTGGGAATATTCACTTTTATCCACCCTGTCTCCACCTGTTAATAACTACGACACATATATACACGGAATTTTCAAAATCTACATATACCATAACCTAACTTTCATGGGTCGTTGTCCATTACAACCAGGACCCATATAACTGCACAACCATAACCTAAATTTGATGTTTGTTATGTCATGTCTATCAGGTTATTACGTTACATGGGTCGTGGAAGAAGTACCGCTCATATAGGGTGGTCATTCAATGATCAAGGAGTCGAGCCGAAGGGTCGCGCTGAATCTAAATGTTGTGTGGATTCCAAAGGATCGCGCTCGATGCCTAATGAATTATGGGGTAATAGCGAGTTTTAATGTCCTCTCCTGATAAGGTAAAATGTAGCGATGTTTCCAGAGGATCACACTTAATCTAAAGGGACGGGTCGTGGATATGACCAAGAATTTGTCATCGTTATCTACACGTTGGATCATAGTTCACATGCACACTTGATCGTGGTTGTCATCTAACGTTGGATCGTGGACTGTTGGAAAAAGATATGGCAAACACGACCCATATAACATTCTAACAGCGACCAATATAACACGAGAACCATGAACCATATTATATGGACCTTCTCAGCAATGTTTGTCAGCTCATTGGGTTCCCGTTGAATCGACCCATTATTCATATTGTATTGTAATAATGGTCGTGGTTGTCATGTTATATGGGTCGTGGTTGTTACTTTATATGTGTCGTGGTTTTATGTTATGACACTCCCAACACATATAACATAACAATCATGATCCGTATAACATAACAACAATGACCCCTGTAACGCAACAGCCACAACCGTCAGTCTTTTCAAGAAATCGCATTAATGTCTCTTCCTCCACCCAATCCATTGGGAACCAGTGACCATTCAGAATCATGCGCAACCCATCGGAATCAGAGTTTGACCATTGAATGTCAAAGACATAGATGTTGTAATTGGGTTTCGAGCCAATCCGAACCAGAAACCGTACTGATCATGGTTCAATTTACACAAAATCATGGTTTTAATCCACATTGCAGCGTGGTTGTCATCTAACACTGGGCCGTGGATCACTGAAAAAAGGAATAGTAACCATGACCCATATAACATTATAACAACTACCAATATAACACGAGAACAACGAACTATGTTATATGGATCATGGTTGTTACTTTATATGTGTTGTTTTATATGTTTTGACATCCCCGACTCATATAACGTAACAACCACGATCCATATAATATAACAACTATGACCTTATGAAAAACATGACCCATGTATCCTAAATTTCATTTAAATATAATAGTCATTTGTATCAAATCACAGGGAAAATCACCTTAGATTTATCCAAGATGGATTGTGGAATATAACCACAACCCATTCTTCGTCATATCCACTACCATTTCCCTTTGGATTCAGGGCACCCTCCGGAAACAGCGCCACATTCTTAGCAACACATGAAGGAGTATTGTGATGATTGGAAGGGATTCCATGCAACAACCCGGTTCCCAGAACCCAAGTACACTACTTGTTTTCCAAAAACCCGAGCGTTAACCTTTAACAGTGGCTCAAATATCACGTACATTTTTTTCTTCCTTCTCAAAGTTAATAAACTAGTGGAATATGAGCAAATCAAGTATAAGAGGGAGTCCAAATATACATAGCCAAATATTCTTGTGGTTGCCCGTAAGCTTATACAAATCAATGTCTTAACTTTTACAAAACGTGACAATATAAATTAAATAGAACTAAAATCAGGAATAGAGAGTCGCAAGATCATCTGGTTCCTCTTATTCCACATAAACACCAGTATGCACACCATCTACATCTCCTGCAACCTGAATACAGGTTGATAGCGTCAATGGTTATCCTAGTGAGGTATAACCCCCAAGATTTATCGTATCATCATGATAATTAAGCATAGCTATCAGGAACAGTGTATAACAAATATTTTACAATGATTATCATAGAAATCAGATAAAGTTCATCAGATACGCATTCATCAGATAAATTCCACAAAGATAATTTTGTTTAAATACATGAATGCATGTATATGCTCATAGACCTAGGGATGCACATACAGCTGGCAAAAAGGTCACTCAAGGAGAACCAACTACCCAAAAAAGTACTCAAAGGTATGCCCAAAGAGAACTAGCCACCCGAAAAAAGACCACACAACGAGGACACCCAAGGTGGACTAGTCACCCAGAAAAGTACTCAAAGGTACGCCCTAAGGAGGACTAGGCACCCAGAAAAGTCCATACAACAAGGACACCCATGGTGGTTCGAATGCACGAAATAATAATTTAGGACCACCCGGTAAAATACTCTATAGTACAACCTATAGTGATCCAAGAAAATCCCTGTGTTTACATCGACCACCCGGTAAAGTCCGCATGCCATGAAAATGCATGATTAGCCCAACCATTATTGTTCCAATTTTAAACAATCATTTTAAGGAAACTCAAATGTCACTATGGGGGGTTTGTCACCCAGCATAAGCCGACAGCTCATGCATAGTGTCTCATTCCACCATCCCTGGCTCATGAGACTAACAAATATGATGTTCTAAGGTAACCAACTCAACTAGTGGCCAATTATAGTTTTACAAGTGAAACTTACCATCGCAAGGTTATATAAAGATGGTTCATTAAAGCCACACAGGGCAAATATTACATCAAGCCACAAAGGGCGAACATACAATTGGGCGAACATACAATTAAAGCCACATAGGGCACCTAGTCAGTCGAAGCTACATATGGCAAATAGTCCATTTCAGGATACAGTGAACAGGATTGACCCCGAAAGCCATAAAGGCGCAACGATCCCTTAGATGATAAGTCCACCACAAATAAATTCCATTTAATCTGTTAGACAGAATGACCACTAGTTTAAGGGCTTCCAAAAAGACCGTTAAGTAACCACAATTGGTAAAACAAGCCACACATAAAATCAAAAGCATATACACATATAATGTGAGATATTTGAGACCATCGCATAATCATATTTGAATGTAAATTCAATGATCAATCATCATGAAAAATTACTCAGATAAAAACTATCATTTATCATCAATTTCACTGAGTATTATGTTAGGCAACAGATGAAATAAATGAACTACGTTAACAATCAAGATGTAGACAAGCTTGAAGTGTGATCCTCACCTTTAAAAATTGATGATCGTAACATAAACGTACCAATGCATAAATCCAACTCGAACAAATTAGATCTAAGTTCCACACACCAACCATGGTTAAGATCTTAGCTTCGGGCTTTGATATCCTACACGAAATTAAACCTAATTAATGAAAAATTATGATAAAATTAAGATTTACTAAACAATAGAGTTCAACTCACCCTAAAATAACTCGATTTGATTAACACAACTTGCGATAGACTCAATTCGGCCACAACTTGGACTTGATCATCTCGCCATCATTGGAATCCATGTATTTTTTAAAAGAATTCCAACTTAGGCAAAACCAATCTCCACAAAGAGTAGAAAACTACCCTACTGGAATAAGAATTGAGTCGGAATTCCTGCGCCAGAGTTGATGCACTAAAGCAGCCCAACTCGGTTTCTATGAAAGGCTTGACTCAGCAGTATTCACTGAGTCAACACGGGAAACTGGTTCTACTCTATTTACAACAAATCAGTAACAAAAACTCATTTTCTACAATAACCAAAGATCCGAACTCAACATAATTTGTTATCAGATTTTAGTAGTAAAAACGCACCAGTGATGGGCTGATTTAGGAGCCGAACTCGGTGACTGTCTGAGTTAACTCGGTAGCACCCCAGTGAACTCGGTTTTGGATCAACTGCAAGCCCCAACTTCCTCTCTTATTTCCCTCCCGTTCCTTCTTTCTTTCATCTTTTCCTTGAGATGTTCAGCAACAGTTGGACATGAGCCATTTTACAAGACAGGCTGACTCAGTGAGTCTATCCATTTAAACTCGGCAGCGAGTCAAGCACTTAGCCTCCCCACATTTGCAACAACCACGTGCAACTCTCTTCTTAATCTCCTTCCTTCCTTCTCCCTCTCTTTCTGAATGTTTGCAAGATCTGGAATCGGTCTAGACTCGAACCAAGTCGAGGAAATCAGACTCGTTAGCAGTCCAACCCGACTCGACTTTGCTCTCTCTCTCTCTCTCTCATCCTTCTCTTCCTGTTTCTCTTTCTTTTCTTCTTCCTCTCTCTCTCTCTCCCTCAACCCAAAACACGTCTGAACTGAGCCCAGACTCGGACTGAGTCAACTCAACCCATTGCGGTATAGCAGATGGTGCATTCTCCCTCTCTCTTGTTTCCTTTCCCTTTTTCGAAAAGGTTTCCCTAAAAGGTAGCCTTTTAAAGGCTCTTTTAATTCCTTTCTGGAAGTTCCAGACGCGCCAACTAATCATAGGATTAGTTACGAGTGTTTGCTCTAATCGAGAGAGCTTACATATAAATCTCAAGATCTAGCTTGCATGGAGGAAATCTAATGTTTAGGATAGACTTCTGGAAACATGATCCACTGCATGACTGCCTTCGATCGGTCAATGAGGCCCACTTTGTGATGTTGGGTTCTTTGGTTGATTAAGGAAGATGACCGGCCTGATCATGGTGGTTTTTATCTAGGGTCCCATCTGATGATCCACTTCTTCTGGATGGATCATATGGGCCTCTTGACCATTGTGGGACCCACCTTTTGGATGGACAGTCACAAAACTTGGTGGTGCATAGGATCTTTGCTTGCGGCTCTTTTTCGCAAGTTACCGATATCTCACACGAGAACTCGTGATGGCAGTGGGATAGTCTTGATCTTACCCTAGGATGGACGTACCAGATATGCCAATGAGGCTTCTGAAAGCTAAGGAATGTTTGAGATTGAGCCAGCACAAATACGGAAAGATTCTTTTCGCCTTTTGTGCTATGGAAACCTTAAAAGGAGGTTGAAAAGGACGGTTGGGATTGTTTGTAATGGAAGGCTAAGATGAGCAGAGTTGAGCTGTCTTAAATCGCCAGGCTGGCAGCTTAACGAACACCGCACGCACACAGCCAACTTGCACCCGAGGTCCTGTGCATGCACACGTGTACCGAGATGTGAAATCATTCAGGGTTTGGTTGGGCGAGGGTGCTCCATCAGATGGACGGTTCAGATCATCAGTCTGTGACTTGATGGTGGGCCCAATTTCAAATGAACAGACGAGGTTTGTTACTGGCAGGAATACGAAAGTGGAAAGAGAAAATCTCTCTTTTCGATTTCCATCGGGTCAGAGCCCGATTGACTGGATTTTCCATCCATTGCACTGCCGGTGCACCTCCCCTGGTGCACATGCACACAAATGCGGGGTCCACTATGATAAAAATGACAAATCTACTCTGTCCATTCGCCTTGTCAACTCGTATTATGGCCCAGTCCAAAGAATGAAGCAGATTCATGACTTAGGTGGGCCATATCATCTGAATTATGGCCATTAAGTGCCAACCACCATCGATTCGCAGTGATCAGTGGTCCACTCCCGCGATCAGGACCGCTCATTTAACTAATGAGCCAACTAGGGCCACTATCTAATTTAAGTTTATGTTATCTTACATGGATAAGCCACACAATGTTTGCCTTTTTGGGTTTTATTATGGATTTCTATCGATTGGATGTTCAGGTCGTCTAGATCTAAAATTAAGGTTTCCTATGGATTCCTAATCAACTTTTAGAGAGAATTTAATAGTTGGTCAGACATTGATTAGTTAGTTTGTATAGTTTGATAACTAAGGTGTTAAGAACGAAATAAACAATGGATCTTATGATCCAAAGCTTTAACGTTGACAATGAGTGGTTTGATTTATTTATTAAGGAGATTAAAACCCCAAAAGTAGGTCCATTTAGTGGTGTGATGGTCCATCTTGAAAACTGATGGATGAATGCACTAATTTATGGTTGCAACCACTTCTAACGGTCAAATTTAGGCCACGATGTGTGAATGTTCACATAAAACAGGTTTGCGGTTACACTAAATTAGGTTCTCATAGTAACACCTAAGTATTGAAAAGTATGGGGTGTTACATTCCATCATCCTACCATGCCCAGGAGACGATGGTGAACAACAAGATTTATCAATCTCACAATCTCAAAACAAGAAAAGAAGATATTCAAAGCTATCACAGCATTTATTGTAATTTGAGTCACAATAAATCATAGAAAACTAAAAATATTCCTTAAATTCAAACTAGAAATCAATGAGGTACAAGAAAAATAAGAATCAAGGCAAGAAAATCATCCCACCATGTTGCAAGCTTCACCTCTTAGCCCTAGCTAAGAGGTTTAACCAACCATAGACATGAATAGATCTAAAACCCTAAAAGAAAGCATTAAAAATAAATAAGAAACGAAGAAAAAGTCTTAGGAAGTTGCTCCACCCTTTGGCTCTGCTTCTTAAAACCTAATTCATGTTTAAAACTCCTCAAAGAACCCATATTTATAGCCTTTGTCTGACTGTCTTTGAAAACCGCATCAAATTTACACACTCTACGTAACGCGTTCGATGTCATTAAACGTAACTTGAATCGCGCCTTTTTGCACTGCGTAATGCCTTTTGCACTGCATAACTCTTCATATCATCAAACATACCTTCGATGTCATCGAACAGTCCTTCGATGTCATCGAAGGGTGTTCGAGCAATCGAGAATGTGTCCAAAGTGTTTCGGCGAGTTGCTCCAAAAATCCATAAAAATCTTGATGTCATCGAACTGCCTTCGATGTTATCAAGCAGGTCTTCGAGCAATCAAACAAATCTTCGATGTCATTGAGAACTGCGTCCAATTTGTCCAACAACCAGTGTAATTTTCATGTAATTCTTCGATCTCATCAACCCGTGTTCGATGTCATCGAACATTGGTTTCAATGTCATCAACCAATGATCGATGAAGTTTAGCTTCTGTAAATTTCTGCACTTTACACTTTCGACTTCCTTCCTTCTCCACTTGGTTTCTTTAAATCTTAGGGTCTTAAAATTTTTAATCTTGGTCTCTTAAGATCTATCCCTTGCCTTGGTAATTCTTGAGCATCAAATCCATGTTATTAACATTTTTTTCAATCTAAGCCTTAAACTCACCTTGCGATACAAACATGTATAAAATATACCCATTAAGCATTATCATGTTTATAAAATCAAGATAAATATTGAAAAATATGCAATATTTGACACTCAACATATTCTATAGTCCTTTAAGATCGATGATAATTAAATCAAGCAGCATTTGGATTTTTCATTTCTAAAAATATTTAGAACCCTATAATCTTTTAAGCGAATACTGTCTCCTCTACATTCAAGAAAGAACTTTCTCTGCTACAAGCTTCTACCATGTCTTCGAATCTACATTTGAAGATAAGTACAATATTTACTTTATTTCATTTTAGGTTTTTCTCAGATAGCCTGTGAAAATCTCAGTGGGTTGATTTGTGATAGCCCGTGAAATCACAAAGTGGGTTTTTGTTTGTGATAGCCCGTTAAAATTACAAAATGAGTTTTATTGTGGTAAGCCCATAAAAATTACAAGGAACTGTATTAGGTTGTTAAGGTAAACCTATGAAAACCTTGTTATAGTGAAAATCAAAATTATGAGGGTAGTAATTTTGGGAGTAGAGTAGGTGTGGTTGTTTTAAGCACCGAACATTATAACTCATTGTGCCTTATGGTAAATGCTTTATTTTTTTATTTTTTTATTTTTTTATGGTGGATGTTATTTATTTCATTCTTGTGGTGAATATTGTAATTATTTTATATTATCTAGCTAGTTTAAAAAATGAATTTTAAAAACATTCGTGCAATAAGGTTATCTTGCCTAATATTTTAGGTGAAGGTTGTCCTACGAATTATATAGAATCAAAGCTTCAATACTCAGGCGATTAAGATTTTGTATATTTTATATATTCCACTTTTATTTTGATTATTTGGCATTTTCCTATTCACCTCCCCCAAGGACATCACTAGCTTTCCTTTTCAACTTTGATTCCAATTGAGTTATAATTGTTATATCAATAAATTAGATATTATGATTGCTACAAGTGAATTCCTAGATCCTTAGCATTTTATCTTTATTATTCAAAACCCTTTTTTAAATCACCGGATTAAAAACCCAGATTAACTATTGGACTCAGATTAGTTCTATGTCGTGTTCCTCATTCCCTATGGATTCGACCTTAGTCTCACTGACTTATTACTATAGCGTAGCCCTACACCTGGGCTTGTGAACAAGTTTTTTACGTCATTGCCAGGGAGTGGCATTGAACACGATTAGGATTAGGTTTTTTAGGTTTAACTTTTGTTTTAGGTTAGATTTTTCTTGTTTTTTGAATTTTTCTAACCTAGGCTTTTAGAATTTTCTAATTTTTAGAATTTTGGTTTTAGGGCTTTTTTTCACTTTTATTTTCTAACAACACTAACATTATTCACTATTTGGTTTTGTAGGATTCTACTTCTAGTTGTTCTGTACGAGTAATATCCTTCTTCTCTCTCTCTATTTGCTTTCATAATTGTTGTAGGACTTAGAACTTAGGATTAGAAGTAGAGTTTTGTGTAGTTCATGCTCAAGTGGGTTAGGGATCATACATTGAGGCTTCTAAGTGAACGAGGTTTGGTTGAAGGGCTCGTGGTCCATCAATGAGTTAAACAACATCTAAATACTCTTAAAACATCATCTAAAATCATAGTCAGAACTGAACAATATGTTGATGAGAATCCTGTGCATCACACACCACCGGTTAGGATGGTGTGTATGAGAATGAGGTGCATCGGGTTCCACCGACTCGAACCCTACGTGATTATTTACATCCGATGAGAACAAGCACACCTTCCTGCATGATTTTCCCTATTAATGTAGGAAACGTGGACTTCAAATCCGATATGATCCAATTACTACCTAAATCTCATGGACTTAATTCAGAAAGTCCATACTTGCATATTAAAGAATTTGAAGAGATTGTTACAACCATACACTTTAATAATGTTCCCCCTGACACAATTAGACTTAAGTTATTTCCATTCTCTCTAAAGGAGAAGGCCAAAACATGGTTTCACTTGTTAAGGCCTAGATCCATTGGCACATGGACTAAGATGAACTGAGAGTTCCTTAAAAAGTTCTTCCCAGCTCATGAGACCAACACTTTGAAACAGGACATAATAAACTTCTCCCAAAAAGGAGATGAAACTTTCTTTGATTGTTGAGAACGGTTTAAGGAATTACTTCCTACTTGCCCACATCATAGCTACAAGATTTGACGAACATTTAACTTCTTTTATGATGGATTAAATCCAAATATGCGCCAATTTGTAGAGATGATGTGCAATGGCAAATTTATGAGTAAGGAATCAGAAGATGTCTGGGATTACCTGGACATGCTAGCTGAAAATGCCCAATCATGGGACACATCCAACCAAGCTAGCAATCCCAAGGCTGTGCTAAGAGAGAGGGGAGTACATGTACTTAAAGAAGATTATATTAATGTACGATTGGCGAACCTCACACGAAAAATTGAGGACTTGGAATTTAGGAAGGAATCAAATCAATCCAAAATAGTTGTTGAAATTGTATGTGGAATTTGTGAGAGCAATGTACACATAACCAAAGATTATCCTACAATCCCTGCATTTCAAGAGGTGTTGAATGTTCAAGAAAACACTACAAACGTCTATCAACGACCCTTTAGTGTACCAAATTCTAACACGTACGCTCCTGATTGGTGGAACTTTAATTAGAGAAATGGACCAACTGCGAATGTAAACAATTACCCCCAAGGGTCATCTAGTGGACCCCCACCCAAGAGAACCCTTGAGGATACATTGGATGCATTCATGTAAGGGCAACTGCAGGCTATGAATGAACTCAGAACTTCGGTAGCAAGACTTGAGACACGACTAAATGATAAGGAGACTAAGACCTTCCCGGCCCAGCCTCAACCTAACCCAAAAAGAAAATTTGAGATAAGTGATCTCAACTCTTCAACTCAACATGTGGAATATGTTAAAGCCATCACCACCCTAAGAAGTGGAAAAGAAATAGACAAAGTGATTCCGAGGAAGGTTGAAGAACATAAGGAGTCCAAAAATTCAAAGGATGGTGATGAATCTAGCAATGCTCCGTATGACAAAGAGTCATCGCAGGGATACAAACATATGGCCCCATTTCCCCAATGTCTCATAACATCAAAAGGGCCGAGTGAGAATCAGGATATTTTAAAGGTTTTCCATCAAGTCAAGATCAACATCCTCTTGTTGGATACAATTAATCAGTTTCTATCTTACGCCAAATTCCTGAAAGATCTGTGCGTGATAAAGCAGAAGTTGAACGTACACAAGAAAGTATTTTTAACTGAACAGGTGAGTGCCATCATAAATCAAAACTCCCCCAAAATACAATGATCAAGAAAGTCCTACGATCTCATGTGTAATAGGAAATTTTCGGGTCAATAAAGCACTTTTAGACCTTGGGGCAAGTGTCAATATGATACCATAATTGGTACATAAGCAATTGGGTCTTGGTTAGTTGAAATCCACCAAGACAACGTTACAATTGGCTGACCGCTCGACTAGGATACCAAGGGGTGTGGTAGAAGATGTGTTAGTCTAAGTAGATAGATTCTTCTACTTGGTAAATTTCATCGTCTTGGATACACACCCAGTCACAAAAGAGAACACTCAAATCCCCATCATATTAGGCCAACCATTCCTAGCCACTACTAATGCCATAATCAATTGTCGGAATGGGATTATGAAGATTTCTTTGGGAATATGACTGTAAACTGAATGTGTTTAATGTGCACAAACAATAAAAGAATGAGAACGTGATTCACGAGGTAAACTTGATTGATACATTTGAAGATCATGAGCCTCTTTCAACTAAAACTCCTGAACCTCTAGAAGTCTGTTTGGCACACTTTGAATATTCAAACGATCCTATGATTAGAGACATAGTGAATGCCTTGCGGGATTATTTCCCGATACCTGAAATTTACCAGGAAGATAATTGTATTGAAAACCAACCCTCCACCAATGCTGAATTCTTACCATTATAAATGGAGGAGCTGAATTCTGGACAGAAGTTTGATGCTTCATATTTTAGAGAGACTACATTGTACAATTTTTCTAATATTCAATTGTTTGTAGTCTCTTATTCACCTCGGCATTCTCACATTGAAATTTTTTCTGCTGCAAGTGAAACATACACTCTTTAGATACCTCAGGACATAAAGAATAAATTTTTTGGTGAGGTGTACAGATTTCTATGGATGATGACGGTCCAGGACATCCAAACTTATTCCAAAGTAGGTCTCTACATAACCTTGTTGAAAACTTTGCTGAGAAATCTGTTAAGATACTTGTCAGAGGAAGAACCAATGCCTCAGGATAAGTGGTAGTTAGGATTAGGAATTTACTACTTTCTTAAGAGTGGGATTGTTAGGATTAATTTGTTTTAGTTTTGTACCAATCCATTTACACATTAAAGACTTTAATCGATTCATTCTTCTTCCTCAGGTACTATCTTTCTAACTCATTCTTTTGTTTGACAGTCTCATTACTGCTATCATTGTATAGTTCTTACATTGAGGATAATGTAGATTTCATATTGGGGTGAGATTAGATAAATCTAATAAGTATTTTCATAGTTTTAAGTAAACATTTTCAAAAAAAATCAAATTTTCAGTTTCAAAACTCTTTTTTAATGTAGTTATGTTGTAAATCTGAATAAATTGTGAGTATTAGGAGAAGATATAGAGTATCTTTTGAAAATCTAGAGTTTAGTTTAATTAGTAGATTTTTAAATAAGTTCTTTCAATGAATTGATTAATAGAAAAGTTAAACATCAATTGAGTTTAATTCACAAATTCACACCTAAATCATATCCTGAAAAGATAACTTGAAATCTTAGTTTTAGCTTGATAATTACTAAAAAGTGATTAGGAACCAAGTCTGGAGATCCTTATCTACCTTAAGGATGAAAATAAGAAGAAAAAGACCAGCTAAAAAACTGTAAGATCGAAAATGGCTACCTATTAGATATGTTTTGATGAGAATTTTTTTATTTTTATTTAAAAAGATGAATAGTGTAAAAGACATCAATATAAAATTGGAAGCTGCAAAAATAAGTGAGAAGGATATAAGTTCGGAATCAGTAACTTGATTGATCTATCCACTTGGAAGTGATAAGCATGACTAACGTTATGGAAGAATGTTACCTTGTATGGAATATAAGTTGGGAGTCACTGAACACACTAGAAACTTGATGTTTGGTGCATTATATTAGGTAATTGAAAAAGAACTTGCTTTAAAATATTGCTATTGACATTGAGCTTTAGATTGATGAAATTTCATCATTATATTTTTGAATTCCACTCACATGTATAGGATTGCACAAGATATTATTTTCTGAAAAAAGATTTGAAAACTGAAGGCTTGAAACATTCTTTCTTCGCATGTTTTACTTGAAACTAGCAAAATTATTTTGGGGGGGGGGGTTTTGTCTGTGTGTGTGTGTGTTGAGTGTGAAATATTGCATATTTCCCTCTTGTTATTCATTGGTTTTGAGAACATAAATACGTTTAATTGATCGATTTTTCACATGTTTACTCTTGCGAAATGATTCTGAGAGCCAAAGAGAAAAGAACACTTAAAGAGAAGATCTATACTTAAAAGATTACCAAATAAAAATTTAGAGATTTAGAAGTCATTAATAAAGAATTCACATGCCAAATATCCAAGGAAACCAGGAGAGGAATGAGGACAATCAAAGATTTGAAGTAAAAGAAATGAATCCTAAAAATTGGCCAGAAAAATCTCATTCTAAAATTCCAAGTTTGAAAAGAGTCCTAAAATAATTTCAAAAACAAATTTCTATCCCACCGAAGTCTAGTTCAGTCCAACTGAAATTGCACAAAATAGTCTAGCAAGAAAATGAAATTTTCAGCTTTAATTCGATCCCACCGAAGAAAACTTCAATACCACCTAAATTTGACAGATTCTGCATAGCTTTTTCATATGCAACTTTGGTGCGGCCGAAGCGTAACAAAAGTGTGTAAATCCAATGTCGGTTTATGAAATCTTAAAGTCAGTGCGAAAGTTGGTGTTCCATAATTATAAATAGTACATATGACATTCCAAAGTATCTTCTAAGGCTTGAAAAGGGAGATAAGACCTATGTAGAGCGTCAACAATGCTCTTCCACTTCGATTTCTTCATGGGTTCTAGTTAATCTTTTTGTTTTTTTACAAGATGTTAGTCTTGTTAGGCTAATCTCTTAACTAAGGCTAATGGATGAAGCTCGTAATTTATTATATTATTTAGTTTTTTGATTCATCAAACAATGGTTGGAATTATGATATTAGATTGCATAGATTTGATTTTACTTTAAAAGTCTATGAGTTATTTATTTCTTGATTTGTTGTGCACGCTGAGTGTGATGAATGCGTGATTTAACAATTTTTTAGCCTTGACCTAGAGAAGGAATCAATATGTATAATTAATTGATCAAATGATGCCTAAAAGTGTTTTAGAGACTTTTGATTCTCTGCGATTGATGTCCGAGTGATTCATGAGAGAATTGTTCAATTGAATTCATATTCTAATATTGTTTATGAATGGTTTAACTGCTATATTTTCCAATTGGATGATTAGGACTTCGATTCCAATTTAGTTGTAATCGTTGAATTAATAAAATATATATTGTGATTGCTACGAGTGGATTCCTAGATCCTTAGGCTTTTATCTTTATTATTTAAAACCATTTTCTAAATCGCTGGATTAAAAATCCAGACAAACCATTGGACTTAGATTAATTCTATTCGTGTTCCCGATTTGTTGTGGATTTGACCTCTCTCTCACCGAGTTATTACTACAACGCAGCCCTGCACTTGGGGTCGTGAACATACGCTCGCACGATGGATTCAGTTCTTCACCCGGAAAGGTGTTTCGCAACTATTTTCCATGATCGAACATAAAAATCTTTTCCTCATTTTCATTTATCTATATTGAAAGGTCTTTTCGTACAGAAGATAAAGGATGCAACCCATCATCAGAGGATGAACCCCACCCTCTAAGTATTACCTGATCCTATTTACAGATTGAGTTAGTGGGTGAATAAGCAGTCTCATCATATTTAGGTCATACACTACATGTATACCTATTCATGCTTGGAGTCATAGTTATTGGTTTGAATGGAGCCGCAATTTCAATTATGGCGCACCTGCACATGCACAGCCGAAAACCACATCAACATCATCATCAAGGTGAGCCCCACACATATAGCCGAAAACCAAAGCAACAACAACATCATGGCCAGCGGAACACCCTTATAAGGTGTATCCGGGTAACACTTAATCCGCTCCTGTGTGGGACAGCACGCAATCCGTGTTCGTTACGTATAATGGAAAGTCATGGAAATTGGAAAGGGTAGCGGATAGAGCTGGGCATCGGTCCGGATCGGATCGAATTGGGTTTAACTCGATCCGATCCGGAACTAAATCCAGGTCACCTGACTCCAACCAATCCGATACATGATTCGCCTAACCCGAATCGAGTCCGACTCGGTCAGAGGAACCGAGTCGGATCGAGTTGGGTACGATTCAGATCGTATGAACTTCATTAAACTGTTTCATGTGATGTGGTCCACTTCAACCTTTAATATATGTCATTTTTTTGCTCAAGGCCTAAAATGATATGTCGAAATGGATGAACGGCTTAGATAAAACATATACTTCAAGGTGGGCCCCACATGGCTCTGAAAAAGCTTTCCATCTACGTATTTATGTTTCTACTAGACGTTGACTTGACGTGTACGGCAACAAATTGCATGACTTGCTTTTCATGTAAGCACAGCTTGCACAGTTGTGATTTTGTATCGACATTAGCGAGTTGTGTGGGTCTAATCATGGGGTATGTGTTATATCCAAACCGTCCATCCATTTGGTGAGCTCATATTAAGGCTTGAGACGAAAAATAAGACAGATCTAACATCAAGTGGACCACACGAATTGTTTAATGGCAAAAATTATTCTCTGCTACTATTTGTGGTGTGGTCGAGATGATCTTTGGATATTATTCATTTTTTGGATAATGTCCTATAATGATCTCTAAAAATATATGAACAATGTAGATATAATAAATAGATCATTGTGGGGTCCATATAACTTTGATCTCCTTTGAACTGTTCGTACAACTCGAAGCTCGAGGAACACCGGGAGCTCGAGGAGCGCAGACGTGTACTGGAAACGAATGGGCTCCTCGCCTACTCCCCCTGCCACCAACAAATGGCCGGTGGTCGGTGCTCTGTGGGCCCCACCATGATGTATGTGTTTCATCCATGCCCTCCATCTATTTTTATAGATCATTTTATGTTATGAGAAAAAAAAATCAGGTATATAGAAATCTCAAGTGGACCACATTGTAGCAAATAGTGTTGAATGAACGTTGACCATTAAAAACATTTTGGAGGCCATAAAAGTTTTTGATCAAGCTGATATTTATTGTTTCCTTTCATTTGGGTCCTTATGACCTAATCAACAGATTAGATGTCAAATAAACAGTATAGTGGACCTTAGGAGGATTATAATGGTGGATATCCAATCATTATTGTTTTCCTATGGTATGGTCCACCTGAGATTTATATCACTATCATGTTTTTACATGAAGCCCTAAAATGATATGTAAAATGGATGAACGGAATGGATGAAACACATACATGATGATGGGGCCGGATCGGGTCGGGTCAGATCGAATTGGATCCAATGGGATCGAATTCCGAATCAGATCGATTCGAGTAGGTATAGATCCGAACTCGACCCAAAAATCTTTCGAATCTAGACTGCCCTACTTGATCCGCACCGATCCAGGCCGTCGGATCGGTTTGGATCGGGTAGGATCCACCAGATCGGGTCAGGATTGCCCAGCTCTAGTAGCGGATTAGATGGTGTACCTACCACGCACCACATGTGTCGTGGGAAAACAGCTCAGCACTGACGAACCTCCAGCTCGAAGTTGTACGAACGGTTTAAGGGGGACGCGGATTTCCGCCAAAAGGCTTTCGCAGGAAGTTCTTGCGCTCCAAGCCTAGGTGGGGCCAACGTGATGTTTGTGCGAAATCCACCCTATCCATGCGTTTTGTGAGCTCACTTTAGAACTGACCAAAAGTTAGAAAGATCCAACACTTAAGTGGGCCGCACTAAAGGAAAAGGTGGGTAGGAAAATTCCTACCGTTGAAACCTTCTAGTCGACAGTGATGTCTACATGCCATCCATACCGTTCATAACGTCATTCATACTATGATGAACATAACACAAAGATTAGCCTAATTTAAAACTTATGTGGCCTCGTAAATATTTCAATTGGGACCACAGTGATATATGAATTTTATCCACACACTATCTATTCATTTTTTTAATATCATTTTAAATTATGAATACAAAAATAAGCTCAAATGGACCATATGGTATTTTAAATTACTCCCGTTAAAAAATTCAAAATTTACAAAATCTGAACTTCATTATCTATAAGACCATATCAAATGGACCACAGAAGTTTAGGATCAAGATGATATTTGTTTTCTCAATTCACCGGGGTCTATAAGACCATATCAAAAGGTTGGATGTCAAATATTCTAAAATGATATGGAAAACTTGGGTGTTTACTCTTGCTCCGGTGGTAGACTCTCAAGAGTTTCAACACCTGATCAGGCGTTCAAGTACCCATAGGTGGTGAAATCCCACTACGGCGTGAGTGTGTGGGGGTGTGTGTGCGTGTGTAAAAAAAAAAGAAGGTGTGGATATAACACATACATCATGGTGAGGCCCAGAAACCTTTGCCACGTCAACACAGCATGCGGTGCCGTATTCTGCGCTACGTTAACCGAGTCCATACACAAAGCAACTCATTTCTCACGTGAATTTCTTTGGACAAGAGAGATAAGGCTGATGTCTGAGAAAGGCAAAGGTTTGATATAAACTTACAATGTGTCCTTAACTGTTCTAGAATTTATTAAGATTTTAGCCATTGGATCTGCGGCCATTCTCGTCGATCCAAACCGTTCACATGGTTATATGCAAAGCTGATGATGGCTGTGTCTGAAATCTTCAAATTTAAAGATCCTAAAGTTTCAATAAATGGCAAACAAAACAGTGGCTACGGAGCAGTTCATATTCCAAGGAAAAGAGTTAAAACCTCATATTCAAAATTTAAATAATCAACGGATTTTTTCCAGGATATCCTTCATCCACGATGAGGCCATCATATAAACACTATGATCATGGAAACATGACCCTTGGTCTAACGGCTTCAGATTGAGTGTATCATCTGACAGTAAGTCCTGATTTATTATATGACACCTCATAAGATATTGCTTCACTCAAGAGGACCGGAAAGTCTTTTGTGGAAGACAAGAAGTTTCCCCATCTCAACAAACCCTTGCAAGAAAGTCATTCTCCATTAACTAAACATCACAATCTAAGCCTCATTCATACTTCAACAGCATTGAAAAAAAAAAAAAAAGTGTGTTGGGTGTTAATCCGGAAATTCATCAGCATATATGACATTCCAATAAGATTTGACTTTGGATATTCAAATCGGATATATACTAAAACATTCCCCTAGCCCGTTGGAATGCAAAATGTCTAATTTATCCTTGAGAAAGACTCCCTAAATAACCAAAACCCCTGTGTAGGCCCCACTAAGCTGTGTTTCCTTTCTTTCACCATTAGCTGTGTGACCCAAATTTTAGTGTAGGGCTCAAAAACCAGCTCCATCCGTAATTCAAGTGGACCACAATTGGAAACAATATACAAGGCTATGACCATGCAAAATATTTCCCACCGTATCATCCACCTAAGTCATGGATTGTTCTGATTTTTAGGCCTCATGCCTAAAGTATTGTGTAACATCTAATGGTTAGAGTGGATTTCACACCGTTATCATTGTGGGCCTTATACAAAAGGCACTATTAACATCGCTCTCCCAGCTATTTCATTTGGTACGGCCCACCTAAATCAGAGGGCCAGCCAGATTTTTTGGCTATAGCCCTAAGATAGGATTACACATCTAACGGTCAACTGGATTTCACATACAGGTCCTTGTCAAAGGAGTGGCTTTCCCAAATGCTGGAAAAAAAATTTCCAGCTCATATATTTAAAATAATAATAATAATAATACCGCGATGTTTACAGGGCTTACCCTGCCGTCACGCAATTTGGGCCATCCTAATCTCTGAGGACTCTTCAACACCATAAATGGGTGAATTAGAAAAAAGTCCAACGGGTTGAATTTAGGCCAATACCATTTTATTTTCGGACATCCATTGATAGCCAACCATCGAATGGTTAGGATAACTCAATTATTGTAATTTTCAATGACCCATACAATTTGGACGGTTTGGATTGATGTGAATTTATCTCTTGTACAGCAGATTAGAGGCCACAACTTTTTATTTTTTTTAAACACACGCACACACACACCCACACACGTGTTGAAACTCCTGAGAGTCTACCACCGGAGAAAGAGTAAGGCCACAACTTAAAATGGTGGTGATCTCCATCATCAACTTCCAAATACAAATAGAATTATTTCCAAAGTCTCCTGAGGTCGGGAATGATATCATCATAAGCCACGCGGAAATATCCATCGGACTCATGAACAATCCCAGCATAATCTCAATTGCCCATCTGTTGGGCCCCCACTGTGGACAAACCATATACGAAAATCTTTGCAGATGATAGCAACGTAGCCGTCCTACCTGTGGCCTATAAAATGGACGGTTCAGAAATGTTATGGTCCACATGAGCAGGAATCGCTTGATCAGACAGTTAGAATCAGCCAATTCCTTTGATTCTTTGGCAGTGGACCAATCTAGAATGAAAGCCATCAGATAAACGTTCTGAAAATGATAATTTGGCTTGACTGGGACCATTTATTCAGTAACAGAAGATTACTTAAGTGGCTTCTCATTGTACCATTCTATTAAAAGATTCATACAATTATTAAATATTTATGTCAAGTGCGACTTGATGACGGTAGCGGATTAGGTAAGAACAAATGCTCACCCGAGAAGGTGCGGCCCTTACCGTGGGGCCCACCGTGATGTTGTATTCAGCATCCATGCCGTCCATCCACTTTTTTCAGATCATTTTAGGGCATTATCCCGAAAATAAATTAGATTCAATTATCAGGTGGACCATACCATAGGAAACAGTTGTGATTAAACGCCTACCATTAAAAACTTCCCAGGGTGCACCTTAATGTTATCAAGGGCACATCATGCACGAAAGGAAAATAAAAAACAAATATCAGCTTGATCCAAAACTTTTGTGGCCTATTAATGGTCAATCACCACTGTCTCCTACGGTAAGGTCCACCCGATAATTAGATTTGCTTTATTTTGTGGATAATACGTGTTTGGATTCACGTTTGGGACAGTACAGCATTGTATAAGGGACTATGATGGGACGTATCCCATGTTTGTTTTGAAACGCCCAGGCGACACATTCCACGCGCACGAATACGGCATGGAACCAGTTTTTGTAATCGAGTGTACATTACCTGCTGACACATCTAAACTCGGCTGACTAGTTTTGTAGTTTGTTCTGCACAGTGGATTTGGTGAGGCCGTGATTGTGAGGCCTACCTTGGTTTATGTGTTGTATATCCATGCCGTCCATCATTTTTTTAAGATCATTTTAGCCCATAAGCCAAAAAATAAAGAAGATATAAATATCAGTTGGACCACACCACAAGAAACAGTGGTCATTAAATGCCTACCATTAAAAAAATTCTTGTGGGCCACAAAAGTTTTAGGTAAAGCTGATATTTGTTTTTTTTTCCTTTCATCCAGGTATTTTTGACTTCATCAACAGCTTGGATGCAAAATAAACATTATGGTGGGCCGTAGGAAGTTTTAATGGTGAGCGTTCAATCACCACTGTTTCCCCTGGTGTGGTCCACTTGAGACTTGAATGTACTTAATTTTTCGGCACATGCCCTATTATTAGCTGAAAAAACGGATGGACGGAATGGATATACAATACATATATCAAGGTGAGCCCACTGTCACGGCCTTGTCGAAATCGGTGCTTCCTCTGCCTATGCCGCGTGTACCATGACTGAGTGCATGTGTAACTCTCGCAGTCCGCCCATGTAGACGGAGTATTACATCCATGCACATGCACTTCTCGATTGTTCACTCATCATGTTCATCACTCAAACTAAACCATCCAAATCGTTGTAAACAATGTAGATACTGTATCAATCATAGCTGATGATCAATGGACATTTGTCCGTTGAATTCTCACCGCTTACTCGTTCTTAACAACCGTCCATTAGATATCCAATAGTAGACCAGTTGAAAGATCGTTTCGATTCATCTTCTGGGTTATGATTCATCTAAAGTGGGCCCCATGGTTTGGACGGTTTAACTTGAGTTGCAAGAAATCCACGTGTCAATCATTTGAGTTGATGCATATGAATCTTCACACTCTGGATATCATACTACCATACACACACACACACACACAACTTGTGCCCCTTATATGTCATTTCCAAACATTGATCTGTACTATAAATAGTATATATGGAAGGACAATACGTCCTATCCAAACATTGGTTAGTAGCACGTTTCCACTGGATGTATTCTGAATATCACTCAACATATATATGAACAGTACCGAAATACAATACAATACAACCAAAACATGAATCCAAACATGCCCTAAAATGATTAGGGAAAATATATGAACTGTGTCGATACAGAATACATATATCAAAGTGGGACCCACAATAAGGGTTACACCAACTTGGGTCAACTTCATGAGGATTATTAAATAAAATAGCCCTAAATTATTACTTTTTTTTCTTTTTTCCGCACGCGCGCACACACACACCCCACACTCATGTCATAGTGGGATTTCACCACCTATGGATACTCGTACCCTTGACCGGGTGTTGAAACTCCTAAGAGTCTAAGGACTAAATTATTACTTTTTTTTAAATATTAAAAAAAAAAAAAAACATGCGCACACACCCCCTACACTCACGCCATAGTGGGATTTCACCACCTATGGATACTTGAACCCTTGACCCGATGTTGAAACTCCTAAAGAGTCTAAGCCTTAAACTATTACTTAATATAGGCATTGACACTATAAATTAATGTTATATCTTTTTTTGCCCTCCAAGCACTATTTTAATTTTTTCAATTTAAAAATGTACCTCTACCAACGGTTAACTTACCAACCATTGACTTTTTGTGGAAGTCTAGAGAGCCTATTGGGAATGGGATGTAAGCCTTACTAAATCAATGATCGGAGTCACCCCTCAGTTAATTTGATATATTCACCTTAATCAGACATTCATGAACACAAAGTAGAGTCATTTAAAAAAAAACTTAAGTCATTTAAAAAAAAAAAAAAAAAAAAAACAACTTAGGAGTTGTCTGTAGCCCATAATTGCATTAATGTTATGAGTTAATTTCGAATTATTTTCTCTAGTGTGCCCTTCGATGATGAATTTTACCTTTAAACTTGTACCGATGGCATGAAATTAAAACCGGCTTGCGTCCTACCCCCGCTAGACGGAAATCAGATCAAGCGAAGGCTATATGGGGACTGCTGTGATATATTGGTTTTATCCACACTGTTCATCCAATTTTCAGATCATTTAAGGGCATAAACCCAAAACTGAGGCTCAAGTGGGCCACACCACAGGAAGCAGCGGTGATCATGACTCCCACAGTTGAAACCTTCATAGGAACCACCGTTATGTTTATTGGCCACCCAACCTGTTCATAAGGTCATATATACCTGGATGAAGGGAAAATACAAATAGCAGCTTCATCCAAATCTTCCTGTGGTCCCAAGATGTTTTTGACGGCGGATGTCCAATCCCCACCATGTGGTCCACTTGAGCCTTGGATCTGCCTCATTTTTGGGCTCATACCCTAAAATGATCAAGAAAAATGGATAAAATCCATACATCACGGTGGGCCCCAGAAAGCTCCTGCCTGGACCGATTCCTTCCAGGTGGGGGCAGGACACAGTCCGCTTGCGGTGGGTTGAGAGAAGACCATTGAATCATTGATAGTCGCATGATACGACTACCCACGCAAGTGCACATAGCCACAACCGTTCCTTCTCCATACATGTACATCAGTCCAAGCCGTCCAAATAGATGGCCCAGCAAAGATGGGGCACAGCCTCAAAAGTCAGACTGAATGGATCATCCTACTCTCCCAGTACTTCATTCATTTATCTTAGACCATATACATTTTCATTTCATCCGTTCATTTATTACCAACCAATCGAACGGTCAGATCATACTCTGCCAGAGTATGTCAACTAACTACTATTCCTTGGATTCATGAAAGAAATTCAAAAAATTTAGAAAAGGAAAACAGAAAGAAGGGTATCCCCCAAGACACTACATCAAAATGCTGCAAGTTAAAAGGGCGAGAGTCAAATATCATAACATAAAAGAAACTGAGAAACATTCAACGAAAAAACCAACTCCCAAAAGAAAGATAACATAAGAAGAGGGAAGAAACTCAAAGGAAGCAGAAGAGAAGCAACAGCCCTTCGAACAAGCCACAAACGTGCACCCCAAGCTCACCTTCCTCTTCCATGAACATCTCCATTTTCTCTCTTTCTATAAATTCACGACTGCCCATTTTCAAATAACACCTCATCCGACAATTCTCGACATCAACATCGAATACCCATTTCTAATCTAACTACATTCTCCATTTCCAATTTAACTATATTCTTTCCATATTCAACTGCATTCAGAAAGCCTACATTTTTTGTGCTCAATCCACTACAATTTGAACATAAATTACATAGATATCACACAAAGTCAATTGATTGATCTGAGAGGAGTTCTTTTGATAAGGTAAGCTTTCAAATTTGGCATATCACAAGAGTTGTTATCAGATTCAAGTCATTGGTGCCTGTTAGAACGTAACCAGTATTGCTCTCTGGCATCCTTTGGCTATCAGTCTGAAAAATCTGAGGCCCTTGGTTCCACCATCAAAGCAATCAAAAAGCTCCAAAGTCTCCAAAACGGGACGATCCTAACTCTTCAGTCGGTGGCCTTCAAATAGTTAAGGAAAATTCCAGCAGCCATCTCCATGTGACGTGAACAAGATCGAACATGGTCCATCGATGATGGGGACCAGCAGATTAATAGTCTGGATCAGTAAACCATGGGACCCACTTTTGTAAACTGGCGGCCTGAGGACAGTACACATCGTTGAGTTGAAGATCATACAATTTCTCTATGCTTCATACAATTTTGGAATTTCTATCCTTTAAAAGAAAATTTTAGGAATTTCTTGCACATTTGTTTCACTATTTTTTTTTCTTTTTTGGAAAAGATAAAAGAGTATTTCTATCACCTGACAACTATTCTGCTGGAATTTTGTGTAGGTTTTAATAGAATTTGCATAGAGATCAAAGGGCAAAAGCTTTCTGGACCATGGAATACAGGAGTCCCAAATTGAAAGAAGGTGAAACGAGCGTTTGTCTGCAGATCACCGAACAGGTGCATCTGCCCACAAAGTTCAGCGAACCCACGAAAGAAATCCCTGATACAATGGAAAAGACTGACAGCAACATGAACTCTGGTGGTTCTTCTGTAAGACAAGCCGATCAGGCACCAGAAAAGAAGCTCACCCTTTTCGCTCTTCGGCTAGCAATTCTTGAAAAAGCAGCAAGTGGCCTCGGAACACTGGGATTCATCTGGGCCACAGTCGTTCTTCTGGGAGGTTTCGCCATTACCTTGGGTAAAAAGGATTTCTGGTTCATCACCATTATTCTCCTCATCGAGGGAACACGAATTTTCAGCCGAAGTCATGAACTCGAATGGCAACATCAGGCAACATGGTCACCTGCAGATGCAGGGAAGTTCAGCTTCCGAGCATTGAAATCCAGCTCCAACTTCCTGATTCGGACTCTGAAAACTTTATTTCTGCCATTTTCAATCACCCAGCCAGAAACGAACAATAGCCAAGAAGTAACAGACAACACCAACATCAATATATCAAGAAATCAAGATTACCAGAATCCGGCAACACGAACATGGGTGACACAGGAAGTCCCTTTACTTCCATATGCAGGATGGGTTTTCCTAACGAAGAACATAAGTAAGTTTCTCTACTGGCTTCAGCTGTTATCGGCCTCTGCCTGCGTGTCACTCTCACTTACAAGGCTTATCCAGCAGGACTATGGGGATGTAATAAGCAAAGGCGATTCTGACAAGAAGAATCACAAGTCGGCTTTGAATATTTTCTATGCTTTGGCCCTTGCTGAAGCTCTGTTGTTCTTGATGGAGAAAGCCTACTGGAAATGGAGGGTAAGCTATGGTAAATTGCTGCATGAGGTGAACGATGAATGTGAGTTTGGTAATTCAGGCTTAGTTTCAATCAAGCGGTTCTTCTATGATGCCTACTCAAGATGTGTTAATGGGAGCATCTTTGATGGATTGAAAATAGACCTGGTTTCTTTTGCAGAGGAGCTGTTGGAATCAAATTCCAATGACGAGCAGCTCACTGGAGTTAGGATCCTTCGCAAGTTTGCAACCAGCAAGCGGTACTCTCACAGCACACTTCGGAAGATTGGGACGTCAGTACCTGTGATAGAAAGATTGGTTGAGATGTTAACCTGGAAGAACCCAACAGAAGAAGAGATCAGAAAATCTGCTGCTGAAATCCTATCAAAGCTAGCAGGAAAGAAACAGAATTCTCTTCGGGTTGCTGGAATTCCAGGTGCGATGGAATCGATATCATCATTGCTGTACACCGGCCAGAGCTCTGGCAGTGCAGCTGACGAAATCCGCCAGAAAAGCATTGTTGCAGACCATGAAAATTATGAGCTTTCAGTTTTCAATCTCTTGGGGCTTCTGATTCTTAAGAAATTAGCGCACGATCATGATAACTGTGGAAAGATCGGGAATACAAGAGGTCTCCTGTCAAAAATTATCAATTTTACACACGCTGATGAAAGGTTGTTGAGAGACAATTCCATAGCAGAATCCCAGATTACACTGCTCAAACGATCCCTACAACTGGTGAAGATGCTCGCAAGCACGCCAGGTACCACAGGAGAAACCCTCCGGCATCGAATTTCGGAGAATGTTTTCACAATCAGCAACATCAGAGAGATTTTACAGTATGGGGAGAATTACAAAGTGCTGCAGAAACTGGGGATCGAGATTCTAACCAGTTTGGCAGTGGATGCGGATGCAAAAGAGAGGATTGGAAGCACCGGCGGAATTCTCAAGGAACTGTTATACATTTTCTTCATCCAGGGATTACCAGAAAATCAGGATGTGGTGAGAGTCGCGGGTGGAGAAGCTCTAGCAGTGCTGGCATGGGAGAGTGAGAGGAATTGCAAACGGATTCTCAGATTAGAGGCAGTGGAGAAGCTTGTTAGGGCACTGAACAATCCGTTGCTGCGTGTGAATTCGGCAAGAATTTTACGGAACTTGTGTGCTTATATCGGAGATGATTGCTACTTCCAGTTGAAGGGAGTTGCTACTGCTACACCAACTGTAAGTTCTCTGTACCTTCAGCGGTTGGAAAATTATGAAAATTTTGGTTTACTTTCTAATATGAATAACAAGAATGCATGTGTACGGGATCCACTATCTACACGAAGCTTGATTGATACGCCCATATACAATTGTACAAAGCTGTACAATCGAGTTACCTAACATAGAGGAAGGGTGTATTCACTAATCCATATACACATTCATATTTGAAATGGTTAGTCTGCACGAAGCATTTTCTGTTAGGGCCTGCCTGTTTGGATTGTAGGAAAAGAAAAGAAATATATATATATATATATATATATATATATATATATAATGATTATCCTATGATGGATTCTCATGGCTTCCATGAGCACTGTTAGAGTATATTAGTTAGATTATGATAATACCTCTTTTGTTGATACGCATCTGTTAGGATTTCCATAGATCTTTAGACATCTCCAATTTCTTCTATATATTCTCCTCATTGTTAATGAAATAAACAAGTTCCATTTTCTGCAATGTAGTCTCTCTGATTTAACATAGTATCAGAGCACCTGATTCGGGATTCTGGTTTAACCAGTGGGATTCTGGTTTAACAAACATTATTAAAATATAGCTTTCCAAGGATTCCATTTTTGCAATCTTGTTTGGGTAGCTAGTAGCAATCTCATATTCCTCTCGCAATGGTGAGCTCGTACCTTGTGTGTGAGAATTTGACCATGGAAAACAGTACTAATTGCTGTGGACTATTGTTTCCTCTCCTGTCCAAACAACACAAAAGGTCCCAACAATGGAAAACGCTTTCCATCATTGGATAATCATTATATCTTCTTTTCTCACTGTCCAAACAAGGTTTTTTTTTTTTTTTCATGTTTAAGTCCAAAATTTGTAGTTTTGTAGAACTATTTTAAGTGTTTTTTTTTTTTTTCCTGTTTTTGAGAGGAATATAATCATTTTAAGTTACAATATACAAACACATACTGGATTAAAATTATGTTTGGATGACGAAGTCATAAGAGGGGGAAAAATTCATAACTGGTTTTATACCTGCAGGTCCTGAAGGCAACAATGTCTGAAGAAAAGAAATTACAGGAGATAGCAGTTGGGCTTGCTGCACAGATATTCAGATTCATGGATGCTCATGAATTAGGCATCGCATTTGATCAAAGTGGCAAAGATGAAACTAAGTTAGCAACAGAACTGGTATTAATACTTCAAAAACACCAGTACCCATCAACCAAAGTCCCAAGAATTAGGAGGTTTGTGATCGAGCTGGCAATTTGTATGATGAAAGCCAAAGAAAAAAATATCCAGATTTTCAAGGTTCTTGGGATGGAGAAGGAGCTCAAGAATGTTGCCGGGACTACATCAGAACTCGAATGCTTTGTTGTTTTTTCCGGGAGTGTTGGGCTAAGTCGGCATAGAACAACCGTCTACTCACTTGTGGACACAGCACTACAATTGCTAACTTATGGCCGGGATCAATAATCACAATATTGATTTTATCATCCGCCAAGGAGATCAGGCAATAAACTAATACAAATATGCATGAGTTCATTGATTTTTTTTGTGTACCAATAAATTGCAAGCAATGTATATTTTTGAGATTCTTTGGTAGAATTTTTAATTCCACAAGGTGGTCTTATCATACTTACTGACTTATATTGTCAGTTCATAACTTAATTCAGAAAAATCTTCAATTCACACAGTCTTACACTTTTTTCCATTTCAACTTTCAGAATGCATGCTTTCCACCCTTTCGTCTAATATTCATCCACTACCTCATGATCTAAGAACGGCCCATCAATGATACTTCTCCTTGCTACAGACATACTTTCAGATGAGTCGGGGATTGTAATCTCAGACCAATGAAAACAAGGTCCTAAAACTCAATTTTGAAGAGTGACTTGCCTGGAGCCAAGACCATTATAACTCATTCACTTTCGGTAGAAACCGAGTCATACAGTTAGTTGTCCAAAAATTTGGGTATGGATCTCAGATAGTTCTCTAGCGGAACCTAGTCCAAGCAGTTTTGATGAATTATCCTTGGATAAAAGCAGGTGTCTACAAACAAGAAGCAGGGATATGGCAGGGGTGTTAAAAGTAACAATTTAAAGACATCATGCATTAATAAAATGTCCATACAGAAATTTGAAGAAAAACACATTGAACAAGAGATATATTATTAGGGAGTGGGATTCCTAAACTGCGGATTGGAGTGCTGTACGTTTATTTTGTTTTTCTGTTGGTTTTGCTCTGTTGTCTGTATTTTTCCTTTTGCCCTTTGGGCTTCTAATAATATTCATCCTTCAAAATAAATAAATAAAATAAAATAACCAAGAGATATATGAAACACTCAAAACAAAATAGCTCATGATTTTACTTCACATTCAAGTACAATAAGCTCAAAATTGTTATAAACAAGAAAATTTCTCTCATGATAGTTATCAGAGCAACTAAAAATAATCAGAAGAAAATGAGATTTACAAAGGCAGGACTTTCTATTATTTATTTTTATTTTTTCTTGAGTAATAACTGAATTTTGCTAAAAAGAAGCAGAACAGCTTAAGGGCGAGGAAGAGCCAGTAACAAGTGAGCCTCTTGTAACTGCCTCTTTGGCAAGAGAACCAGCAATCCCACTCGCATACCTCAAGACAAAAGCAAATACATTAAGGGCTTGTTTGAATTTTCAATTCAGTGGTAAATACAGGGTAAATGGGTAATAATTATTTCACCTGGTATTTACAGCACTATTCCCGGTGCTTGATTTGACCGGCTGCTCTTTAGACACAAAAACCGAGAAGGCCACAAAATATTTGTGGGTCCCACCGTGATGTATGTTGATTATCCACACCGTTCATCCATTATGCCAGCTGAATTTATGGCATGAGCCGAAAAATGAGGCATATTCAAAGCTCAAGTGGACCACGCCATGAGAAAAAGGAAATCGAACACTTAATGTTAAAAACCTCTTGGGGCCACTATTTCTTTTGGTGTGGGCCACTATGTTGGATTTGCCTCATTTTTCGGTTCATGCCTAAAAATATTGTGGTAAAACGGATGGACGGAATGGATATATAATATACATCACCTTGGGGTCCACAAATTTAAATTAACTCTTTTGAACCGGTTTCCAAGGTAGAAATTCGTTTGATTTTCAAACAGGTGAAATGGTAATAATTACCCATTTACAGGGGTAATTACACAAGCTCTCAAATATCAAACAGGCCCTAGGAGGACATTTGGATGCCTCTAAATGGGGCTAATTGTAAATGGTTACAGTGAAAATTGCCTGCAAATGACTTCCAGGTGAAAAGCTATGATTACATTTACAGGCTCTCCATTTACAACCTAGCGGCTATAAATGGAAAGATTGGCTCTCTATTTAGGGTCGTTTGGATGCCTATAAATGGGGCAACTTGTAAATGATTTATAGGGAAATCATTTACATTCTGCCTTCGGATAACTTTTTTTGTTGTAAATGATTTACAGCATTTACCTCCATCTCATTTCAGCCTAACGGCTATATTTTCAAAGATTGGCTCTCCATTATAGGACTTCAACGATTTACAGGCTATCCAAACATAGAGAATCATTTACCTGTAAATCATATACAGCTTAAAGGCAAATAGGACAGGCTGTAAATGGTTTATACCCGTAAATCATTTACTACTTAAACCATTTACATGAATCAAAACGAACACTTACAAGACTTAAAAATAAAAAATAAAAATAAAAATAAAAATAAAAAATTACAGGCTATCTAGACATTTTGTTAAGTCCATCTATATGAATATTTAAGCCGATTATTAGGCTAAATCAATCATCAAGTGGGTTATAAAAATGGGCCTACAAATTCAAAATGCCTCCAATATAGAAATGCTGGTAATGCTTAAATGTGCCAAAACAAAAAATTACAAGGCAATGGCCTAATACAACTTATCTGCAACTCATAAGAACAAGAGAAGCATTGTACAATAGCATTCGATTACATAATCAGATGCTATAAACAGATTTCATGGCTCCCTAATCCAAACTATTGAGGGTCATAGGGCTATGTAAAAGGAGACAAGATCAATTGTGTCAAAAAAAAAAAAAGGTTGCAAAGGGACATATCGACAGTCCGATCAATTGATCCGAACCTTTCCATCAAGTTCAGCCCCACAATTAATGAACCACTAAGCAAAAATTACACCAGTCAAATAATTGTAACCATCCAATCGATCGCCAAAAAATGGACAACAAAGATTGTTTATGGAAATAATAAGTGCAATAAAAAATTCCAAACATCCATTTGGAGGGACCATAGTTGATTGCTTATGGTTGTAAACAACCCTTTGATTACATGCTCCTAAACATATCATCCATAGATTGGAAAACCTAAACATATCATCCATAGATTGGAAAACCAATGGCTACAAGAAAGAAGCACAAGTTCCATATCCATGCCATCCATCGGTTTTGCCAACTCATTTTAGAGCCTGGGCCCAAAAACGAAGCACATCCAAATCTCAAGTGGGCCACACCATAATGGAGGTGCATTTCCCCCTCTTCCCCTCTAATTTAGGTGTGTTTCCCCCTCTTAAAAGATGCATTTCCCCCTCACAAAAATTCCCCACCCCCCAAACCCAAGCACCACCTATAAGCAACTTCCTTGAAAGTCACTTCCCACTAATCCATCTTACAGCCATCCAAACAGGCCTTTACTTGTGTCATTTACAGAATCGAGCCAAACAGCTTAAACCATTTTTACAGGCATCCAAACGACCCCTAAGATCGTGAAAAAAAAAAAGCCCTAATTTCAGAAATGACAAAAGCTGTTTTCCATGACCCAAACTCCATGGAAAAACCCATCTAATAACAATTTGGGTGCTTCCTTTTGATCATCAAAGGCTCCTTACAAGGAATTCACAAAAATTCTCAACCTCTTGCACAGGGGGAAGAGCCTCCACTTTGAGAGAATCAACAGAAAAAGGACATGACAATATCTCCTCTGCCATTTCTCAAAACACCTCCAATCTCCAACGCAAACTGCTAGGAAAGCACCAATGTAGGTTGAGGTGCATTTCATGAGAATCAATGAAATATCAGTAATTTCATGAAATGCCAGTTTTCAAGAAATGTTTACGAAGATGTCAGATGATACCTGCTTCGAGAGGAACAGGGGATGTGAGCCCAAAAAACCCGCGGTAATCACCATGCATCACCATCTTTACAATTTCTGGTGATCCACCTTCCCAGTTACATCTGCAGTTCTCATGTAAAACTGAGGTCACTTGTACGAGAAGAAAGCAGTATGAGTTGCAGTGCATTACCGTGGAAGCGGTTGTGTGGTGTGCCGGTCACCAACCTCGGTGTGTGATGACGTGGCAAAGTTCTGTAGGCCCCACTATGATGTATGTATTATATCCATACCGTCCATGCATTTTTTGAGATCATTTGAGATCATTTTAGGGCACGATAACAAAAATGAGCCAGATACGAACCTCAGATGGGCGACACAACAGAAAGCAGTGGGGATTGAACCATTGCCATTGAAAACTTCACGAGGGCACAGAAGTTTTGAATCAAGCTGATTTTTTTTTTCCCGGTCTTTGTGACCTAATGAACAGGTGAGATGGAAAATAAACACCATGGTGGCCCTGCGAAGGATCCAATGGTGGACATCATCGTCCCGCTTTCTGTGGCATGGGCCACTTGAGGTTTGGATCTGTCTCAATTTTTTTGTCAAATTCCCTAAAATGATCTTGCAAACTGAATGAACGGCATGGATATAACAAATACATCATTTAGGGCATATAGAACTTTGCCAAGTTAATATACCAAGGTGTTGGTATTACACGGTTAAAAGATGCATCAGGATGAATCCGGCCCATCCAAGACAGTGCAGTCTTTGATATCTCTACTAAGAACAAACTTGTTACTCTGTTGCGACGATACTCTGACATTTTTGCATGGTCTTATAAAGACATGCCCGGCATCGACTCATCAGTAATCACTCATCGCCTCAATATTAATCCGACCTACAAGCTGGTCTGACAGAAGAGGCATGCTCTCGGCCCTGAAAGATATGCTATAATAGAGGAATAAGTGAGCAAACTTCTAAAGGCCAAGTTTGTCGAGGAAGTGTACTATCCCGATTGGATAGTAAACATCATCCTGGTCAAAAAAGCCAATGGGAAGTGGCGGGTCTGCGTGGACTACACCGACCTAAATAAAGCTTGCCCAAAAGACAGTTTTCCTCTTTCTAGGATAGACCAGTTGGTCGACAGCACCGCGAGGCATGAGTTACTTAGTTTTATGGACGCCTATTCAGGCTATAACCAAATTGTAATGCATTCGAGTGATAAATCAAAAACCACCTTTGTCACCGATAAAGGCCTTTATTGTTACCGATTGATGTCGTTTGGGTTAAAGAATGCAGGAGTGACCAACCAAATGTTGGTCAACAAGATATTTGCCCGTCAAATAAGGCAGACGATGGAAATGTATATAGATGATATGCTCGTCAAAAGCATCCGAGCAACAGTTCATGTAGCCAATCTTGAGGAAATGTTTCTCATCCTTCGGCAATACCAGATGAAATTGAATCTGAGCAAATGCGTCTTTGGTGTAAGCTCGGGCAAGTTCCTCAGCTTCCTGGTCAGGCAGAGAGGGATCGAAGAAAATTCTGAGAAGATCAAAGCCTTGCTTGACATGGAATCGCCTAAGACGATCAAAGATATCCAGAAGCTGACTAGAAGAATTGCAGCACTCAACTGCTTTGTGTCCCGAGCCACAGACAAATGTCTTCCCTTCTTTAAACAGCTAAAGGGTCGGCAGATAGTCAATTGAATAGAAGAATGTGAAACAACCTTTCAGTAACTTAAAGAATACTCAGGGTCACCTCCCTTACTCTTCAAGCCCGAGCCAGGCGAAACACTGTTGATGTATTTAGTTGTTTCTGATGCTGCTGTAAGCTCGGCCTTGATCCGCGAGCACGAGGGGAAGCAGTTTCCAGTTTATTACATTAGCAAAGCTCTCGTTCCGGCAGAAACGAAATATCCGACCTTGGAAAAGGTGGCTCTAGCATTGGTTATTTTATCCCGACGCCTGTGGCCCTACTTCCAGGCTCATTTGATAATCATTCTGACCGACCAACCACTGCGTTGAATACTCCAAAAACCGGAAGCTTCAGGACAACTCACAAAATGAGCAATCGAGCTGAGCGAGTTTGACATCCTTTATAAACCTAGAGTCACGATCAAGGGTCAGGCAGTGGCCGACTTCATCGTTGAAGTAATGCAGCAATCCGAGCCAACCTCAGCCAAATTAGAGAGGCCGATTGACCAATAAGTTCAAGAATAGACTCCTCCCACTCATCCCCTTTGAAAACTCTACGTTGATGGCTCTTCCAACTCTAAGGCAAGTGAGGCAGGGGTTGTCCTGGAAACTCCTGATCACAAGATTTGGATTTCAAGCCTCCAACAACACAGCAGAATATGAAGCTCTGCACCTAGGACTTCGTTTGGCAGCCAGTTTGGGAGTCACTCATCTCGACGTGTACAGCAATTCTCAATTAGTCGTCAACCAGATAGCCGATATCTACCAGACTAAAAAAGAGAAACTAAAAGCCTACCTACAAAGAGCAAATGACTTGATTGGCGGGTTTCAACACTGTACCGTCATCTGGATCCCGTGAGCCGAGAATGCCAGAGCCGACCTTTTGGCAAAACTTGCTTCAGCCGATGAAGATAAAATCTCCAGGTCCATCCCGATTGAGTATGTTGTCGAGCCGAGTGTAAATGAGACTAACTCCGCAGTCGTACTCCCCATTGATTCTGGACCTACTTAGGTCGATCCTATCATTCGGTATATCGAGACCGGTGAGTTGCCTGAAGATCGAGCCGAGGCTCGACGACTGAATATCCAAGTCGCGCACTACACTATGCTCAACGAGATCCTATACAAGAAAGGATTCTTCGCACCGCTCCTGCAATGTTTACAACCTAGCGAGACCGACTACGTCATGCGAGAATTCATGAAGGTATCTGTGGCAATCACTCTGGAGGACGATCCTTGGCTCACAATGTTGTTTGGCAAGGCTACTACTAGCCGACCATCCAGCAAGATGCCTGGAAGCTTGTCCAAAGTTGTGATAAAACAATTCCTCAGCAGTCACCGGAGGAGCTCACCCCAATGGTTGGCCCTTGGCCCTTTGCTCAATGGGGAATCGACATCATCAGACCTTTCCCACAAGGAAGGGACAGACCAAGTTCGCTGTCGTCGCTGTAGACTACTTCACCAAGTGGGTAGAAGTCGAACCCTTAGTTAAGATAATCGAGTAGAAAATTATAGATTTTGTTTGGAAAAACATCATCCGCCGATTTGGGTTACCTCGGACTATCATTTCTGATAATGGAAAATAGTTCGACAACCGGTAATATCGAGAGATGTGTCAAAACCTCGGGATCAAAAATGTTTACTCGTCTCCACGTCATCCCCAAGCAAATAGATAAGTTGAAGTTATCAACAAGATAATCAAGTAACATCTCTGAACCAAGTTCGACTGGGCCAAAGGAGCGTGGGCCGAAGAACTTCCTAAAGTTTTGTGGGCCTATCAAACCACTGCTCGAACTGCGACAGGTGAGACCCCGTTCTCCCTAGCATATGGGCCGTAGGTAATTACCTCCATGGAAATCGGGTTGCACACTGCTCGAGTAAGCTCGTTCGATGAACAAGACAACGAGGAACTACTGACACTTAACCTTAACCTTCTGGAAGAATGAAGAGAACAAGTTCGGTTTCAGACGATCGTCCATCAGCAGCAGGTATCTCGATTCTACAATGTCCAAGTCAAGGTTAGACGATTTCGAGTGGGAGACTTAGTCATCCGGAAGACATTTCAAAACACTAAGGAGGTCGTTGCAGGCACGCTGAGGCCCAACTGGGAAGGACCCTACGTGATTGCTAGCACTGTCCGACTTAGTACATATCGATTGGAAAATCTGACCAGCTAGCTATTGCCTCATCCTTGGAATGCTGAATATCTCAAAGTCTACTATCCCTAAGTTGGTCAACGTACAATCATCGCTTAGCCTTTATCAACAAACATGCCAGGATTCACAAAAAATAATGTAAATTTGACAATGGATTGCGAGAAAAAATGTATTCATTGATTATAATAGTATTGTTCCAGCGTTTACATTAGTATTACATTGGCAAAAAAAAAAAAAACAAATAACAACAGAAGTACATAATGTCAAGGGTGGATAATGCTCACTTCTGCAGATGCTCTTGAGCTCGGCGCTCGGCGTGTTTGAAGTGCCTGAAGTAGATGCGGGGAGCAGAAAGGAGTGTTGCTCCGCAAAGCTAACTTCTTGGCTCAGCTGCCTCATCAAGAGCTAATTCAGGAGCCGCCGAAGGACCTGCCTTAGGAGCAGCATCGGGAGTCGCCTTAGTGTATGTCTCGGGGTTAACTGTGACTCCCTCACCTGAACTGTCAGATCCTGACTTGCTCTCGTCGAAGCCAAAGAGGTTGAGCTCAGGAAAGCTCTCCTTCATCCCCACACACTCATGGAGTGATCTAGGAAGTAATAAACATTCAAGTTCTAAACAGTATTCTCGTAAGGCTGCAGAAAGCATATGGGATCTACTGTACTAGGTTCTTCCGATGTTAGTATTGATCAAGAGCGAAAAGGTTACAATTGTTACCCATAAAGTCACGGAAAGCATAGGGACAATCACAATGTTTTCCCTAAATCCCATGATATGTGCGAGTCATCTACTTTCGAACAATGAACTGACTCAAATACAAAGGCAGGTAACAAGTCTAGACTGCATATTAATCTGATTACGGATGGTGGGGTGTCCACTCACTTTAGTATTCAGTTGCACACAACCTCTGCCAAAGAGGTACATCTGTAGACACCTCACCTCGTGCCGATAAGCTTTATTGAACAAAAACCCTGATCCATACCCTTAACTCTTTATCCAAACCTTAATCCATACCCTTAAAATCCTAATCCAAACCTTGATCCATACCCTTAAGCCTGATCCAAACCCTGATGTGTTCCCTTAACCTTGATCCATACCCTTAACCCTAAGTTAAACTCCAATTCATACCTTAAACCCTAATCTAAAACTTAGAAACCCTAAAACCTAGTTAACCCAGTCTTAGTAACTCGACAAAATCTTAAAACAGGTCTCAAACCCGAACCAAAACCCTAAGGGCCCGTTTGCTCGGGTGGATTGAAAGGGATTGAATGGTATTAGGGTGGATGACATGGATTTCTAGGTAATGATGGCATTGTCAGTGGATTGCCTTGAGATACATGGGATTGCTACTACCCTGGATTGCTATATCTAGTCTGTTTTGCACGCCCGGCCAATCCCGGGATTAAACCTTCCCATCCCTTCGAATCCCTCGAACCAAACACGTCTCATGCAAAATTGTATGGATTAAGGTGGATTGGATGGGATTTAAAGGTAATGATGGTGTTGTCAGTGGATTGTCTCAAGACCCATGGGATTGCGATCAGATCACTGACTCTGTTTGGCACGCCCGACCAATCTCGGGATTTAACTTCCAATCCCTTCCAATACCCTCCAATACCTTCCAATCTTACCGGCCAAACGGGCCCTAAGAAATACCTAGCCAATAGAGTTAACCCTTGAGTCAATCCACTGAGTCAACTCACCTATTCAGTCCACATTGAAAGTGCCCTGGTTTGTCAATTAGCGTGAGGGTTAAGTCAGTGAGTCAAGTGAGCCCCATATGAAGATCGTCCAAGCCATTGTCTCAACTAAATGTGTGCTCTGAGCTCAGCAAAGGCAAACTAAGCCTAACATTCCATGTCCCAAAACACCCAGGTAATAAATCCTTAAAAGTCTTAGAACAACATAGGAGTTAATAGTCTGAAAACTTTTTTTAAAAACAGGAAAATTTTCTAAGTTTTTCAGCCTAGTTCGATGATATCGAGTTTGTGTCGATGGCATCGAACACTTACAATCAATGACATCGAACGTGCCTCGATGACATCGAATTGAGGTCGTTTTATGTCCAACAACCACAAAGTATTTGGACAGAAAATTCGATGAATCGAACAAACCTTCAATGACATCGAACATCAGTAATCGATGACATCGAAGGTTAGTCGATGAGATCGAAGGACTTAGTGCATTGACCAGAAAATCTTCTTGGAAAATATTTTGACATTGCTTGAGTAATCAAACGATCTTCGATGTCATCGGTTCGATGACATCGAGCACGGTTCGATGACATCAAATCTGGACACGACTAGTCCAGTAAGCTTGATAGGTAAATCATCTGAAAAGTTTGAGGAATCGAGACTACTCTCGATGTCATCAAAATTCAAACTTTGATGACATCGAGGGAGCCACGATGTTGAGGGTCAAATATTGCATATTAGACCCCTGTTATTGCCTGGATTTACGAACATGGTACTGTTTAACGGCCCGATTTAATCGTGTTTGTGATGCAGGGTACATTTACGAGCTTGGACCGAAACAGAGTGCTAAAAGCTGAGATTTAATGCTCAGAATTCACCAAAGCATGGGATGCACCCCAGGGGATTAAGATCGATGGATTTACACACTAGAGATTCGAGAAAATCGAGAAACTGAAGCTCAAGTGGCCTAAAAGTCAGCCAGAATGTAAAATCACAGGGTTTTTACCATCCATTTGGCTCAAAACTTCATACATGGCCTGAGGACCATAAATTAACCGTACATATCAAATTTCAGCCGTTGGATCCCTGTAGAAGTGGCCCAACAGATAGATCAGCCCATAAACCATTGATTTTGGGCCCACCTGTTATACGGATATGCTTTAAAATTGGTCTCGATGGCTTAAATGATATAACAAAACGGATGGATGGAGTGGATTTCATATATACATCATGAGTGGACCCCATTGACAGCGCCAGTGCACAGTACACAAGTGCCCTTGACGTTCACTGGACCAAGATCCCTAGTCAACGGAAGGAGACCCGTCTCCTTCTCCTTCTCCAGCAAGGACAACCAGTGGACGCACATGGATAGCCAGTTTCATGCAGTGGGGCCCACTCATCATCCAAATCATCAATCTGGACCGTCCATTGTGTAAATAGGTGGGGTATTATCCTCACCTAGGTGACATTTTGACATCATGCAAGTGATTGCAAGATCATAACCGTTAAACGTAGGATGGACGGCGGAATAAAAGATCGTGTGGGGCACACCTATTTTACTCCAAAAACACTCCTTACCGAACCTGAATCCAATGAACGGAGCGGATTTCTCCATTAAATTCAATAACGGGTCCAACCAATCAATCAGCGCAAGCTCTGTTGCAAGAGCCCTATTTCGCAACCGGAACTGACGTTCAGGTGGGCCATCACGGACGGCTCGTATTGAATATCCAAACCGTTCATCTGAACGACAACCAAAAACTGTATGTGGAGACGCTTGCCCTTCACAAAAATGCACTTGTGTGCGAAGACCAAGTTCAATGCAAGAACGCTTCTTGGCTACGTAATGGGCTCCGTAAAGTCTCCACAGAAAGTTTCCAAAAATGATTTTTTTTCTCTGACTCAAAAGAGACCTCTCCACCGTCAGTGCAGGCTATAAAGAAAGAAGAGATGAGATAGAGAGGGCATCTCGACTGGGGGCTTCAACGTGGATACAAGAGAGAGAGTAGAGTAGTTAGAATTTGTTTCATATTTTCTGTTTTGTTTTTGTTCGAGTTCTGTCCCAATCATGTTGGGCTAAACCTCTTAGCTAGGACTAAGAGGTGAAGCTTGGAGAATAATTGGGACGGTTGCTTGGCTTTGATTCATGTTTTGTTAAACTCTTATGGATTCTAGTTATTTATAAAGGTATATTTTTAGTTTTTAATGGTTTATTGTGACTCAAATTATAATGGATTTGCGATAGCTTTAAGTATGTTTTTTCCATTATTGAGATTGTGAAATTAGTAAGACCTGTTGTTCATCATCGTCCCATGGGCATGGTAGGGTGACAGAATTCTTCCTAACTTTCACAATACTCTCATAATTGGTTGTGAGATTGGTAAATTGTTGTTGTTTGCCATAGTCTCCTGGGCATGGTTAGGTGACGCAATCACTTCCAAATCTTCACCACTCTTATCTATTGATGATTAGATCCATGAGAAGTTCAGAGATCTGACAAATCTCTTCTTATCAACTGGATATGATAGGACTCTGATTCCAGTTATATCCCTGAATCAATACAAGGTAGCTTCCCAATTGTTACAAGTGGATCGTTGGCACCCTAGTTCCCACTTTTATTTTCATAAGTTTTAGAGTAATACTTCACCATTATTCCTTCAAATTCACTTGATTTAGATTTTATCTTAGTCTAGTTTTAGTTCTAGTTAGTTTTAGATTACGTACAGGTTTCAGTCCCTATGGATTCGACCTCGGTCTCACCAAGTTTATTACTACATCACAACCCTATACTTGGGGAGTGAACACTCGATGACATCGAAAAAGGACAAAGAAGTGTCCAGCGAGCTTTCAAGGAATATCTTCTAAAAAGATCGATGAATCGAACTAGGGTTCGATGACATCGAACTTTGAAATTTGATGACATCGAATTAGGCTCAATGACATCGTAGTTAGCCTTTAATTTTTCTAGCAAGCTCTTATGTTTTTAATGTTGAGGAATCAAATTGTGATCCAATGACATCGAAGTTCAAATCTTAATGTCATCGAATTAGGTTTAATGACATCGATCTTCTATCAAAAAGGTCTCGGAATGTGTTTTATTTGAGTTCGTATCATTGAACCGATATTCGATGGCATCAAAAGTATACGTTCGATGACATCGAATCAGGTTTGATGATATCGAACTCAGTCAGAAACTGACAGTTTTATTTTCGTTGAGTTTTTTGCCTTTATAAGGAGAGCTTGTTCTTGGTTGCTGTATTGAGAAATAGAGAGAGAGAGAGAGAGGGAGAGAGAGCTTTGAAAGAGTAATTGCATACCACTTACCCTAAACCTTCTTTTCTCATGGGAGTTCATCCTTCAATCCACCCTCATCATTAATATTCAGTAGAGTGGATTGATGAATGAACTTCCTCATTCATGGATCATCCGGCTACCATCTTAATGACAAAACATTGAGCTGAGATCCCTTGAATGCTTAAGAGGTTGAAATCCCTATGAGTAACATTTATTAGAGTAGATTCCAACATAACCTTGACCCAACCTGTCGCCTTACATTGGAAGCATCATCAGTGTTGCGGATCAAGGGAGCTGAAGAATCTCCGTCATCAAGGGAGATCGTCTTCATCAACATACAGAATAGGGCTCATCTACTTATCTGTAAGTCATTAGAGTCCAGAGACCCTGTTGATCATTCCTTGTGTAGGATTAGGTCACAAGTGCATCTCACCCCTTACAAGCCCTCATAGGAGGCCTCTTACGGGAGAGTACATTTAAGTTCTTAGTATAAGACCTTTGCTCTTGTGTAAGGCATAAACTCAGGTCCTTTGTGTAGGTCCTTAGCCTATGTGGCCTAAACTAGGGTCCTTGTGTGGATCCTTAGCCTGTGTGGCCTAAACTAGGGTTCTTGTGTGGATCCTTGACTCGTGTGGTCTAAAAATAGGTTCCCTGTGTGGATCCTTTGCCCGTGTGGCCTAAAACCTAAGTTCCTTGTGTGGATCCTTTACTCTTGTGTAGGGCATAAAACCTAGGTTCCTTGTGTGGATCCTTTGCTCTTGTGTAGGGCATAAAACCTAGGTTCCTTGTGTGGATCCTTTGCTCTTATGTAGGGCATAAACCCTAGGTGCTTTGTGTAGGACCTTTGCTCTTGTGTAGGGCATAAATGTTTGCCTTGTGTAGGCATGTTTAGGTACCTTGTTTAGGTCTTAGAGTTGACCTTGTATAGGTTGTAAAGGTTAGAGCTGAACTTGATTTGAAACCTTCGTTAGTGAAATCCGGTACACTCAAGGGATGAGTGCGTCCGCCGGGAGTGGAGTAGGCACGTGGCCAAACCACTATAAACGACTGTGTTTGGGATTGATATTTACATATTCTCTTATTGTGTTTACTCTGAATGATCACATGAAAGCATGACAATATGAATATATGTAACTGATAAGACTCACATCCCACACACTTTCACATAGTTCATTCATCATAGACTAAGTCCAATATCTTGTTTAAATACTGAGTAGTCTTATGATTGGATCCTCTACTTGGTTTGGAAGCCTATAGAGTTAAAATGAGTATATCTTAATGATTGCACATTAGATCAAGATTATGTTAATGGAATTTTAAATTGTCATAAAAGTTTATAAAGTCCTATTCACCCCCTCTAGGACACTTTGACCTATTCCTACTTCTACTATAGCGGTCTTTATCGAAATTTCACACATAACCTAGCCAGTCAACTTACCTTGTCAAGCTAAGTCAACAACCATTTTGGCCCAAGCCCATTCTAAAGCCCAATTCGGAGGGAATGGGAGATAGTGAGGCAACTTTGGAAGGCTAAAATAGGCCACGTGTAGAGGGGTAGCCACTCTCCGAAGTTAAATAAAAAAGAATGACTAGCCCATTCCAAAGCCCAAGGTGCCGCTCGCCACGTAGCACTGGGCATACTTTGGCTAGCTGCTTGATAATGCCTAAATATTGCCTATTTATCCTCTCAATTACATTGGCTTTCCTTGCAATTAAGTGTTAATTTAATATACATATATATGTTTTCGTTATACGAGGTGATTTTTAACCTAAGATGAATATATGCTTAAAAGATAGATTTAAAGCTCAAAAAGTAATGAAGCATGAAAATGATAAAGATTTAAAGATTTTGAAGACATTAATGAAGATTTCACATGCCAAAGATCCAAGAAAACCAACGGCAAAGGATAGAGAAAAGCATTGAGATTTATTTTTCACATAGTTTGCTTGGAACTAGAAAAATGCTGGTTGGGGATTGTGTTGAGGGTCAAATATTGCATATTAGACCCCATTTATATCTTGGTTTTATGAACATGATAATGCTTAATGTTCTATTTTACTTATGTCTGTGTTGCAAGGTGAATTTAAGAGTTTAGATTGAAAACAGTGCCAAAAGCGTGGATTTAATGCTCAAGAATCACCAAGTCAAGGGATGGATCTTAGGAGACCAAGATTGAATAATTCACATGCCAAAGATCTAAGAAAACCAAGTGATGAAGGAAGAGAATCGAAGAATTGAAGTGAAGAAAAAGAAGCCTGAAAATCGTCTTGAAAACAGATTCCGGGGCCAGAAAAGTCTAATTTTAGAAAACTGTCAGAATGGCCTTCGATACTATCTAAGACCTATATAATATCGAAGGGACATATCAAAGACCCTTAGATAATATCGAGAAATTCAGGATTTTTGGCTAAACTCACTGGACATTCTAGATCGATCTTCGATACTATCGAAGACTTGTCGATAATCTTGAAGGACATATCGAAGACCCATAGATAACATCGAAGCTGTGTAAATTTGAAGAGGTTTCTAGATTTTTCCAAGTCAGTGCAAAAGGAGGTATTGTAAAACTATAAATAAAAGTCTTTAGGGCACTCCTAGGCATCATCTAGGGTTTGGAGGAGCAAAGCACAAGGGTGGAGAGCTGTCGCCAAGGGTTTTTCTTCCTTTATTTATTAGTTTTTCAAGTTTTCTTCTAGAGATTTTAGTTCAATCATGTCTATGGTTGACTAAACCTCTTAGCTAGGGTCAAGAGGTGAAGCTTGTAGCGTGATGGAATATTTCTATTACTTTGATTCATGTTTATGTGAGCTTACTTTGATTCTAGTTTGATTATAAGAAATACTTTCAGTTTTTAATGGTTTGTTGTGACTCAAATTATAATGGATCTACGATAGCTTTGAGTATGTTCTTTTCATGTTTTAGGATTGTGAATCTAAGAAATCCTATTGTTCACCATCATCCCTTAAGCATGGTTGGATGATGGAATCCTCCCTAACTTTCACAATTCTCGTGGATTGATTATGGGATTGGTAAATCCTGTTGTGAGCCATTGTCTCATAGGCATGGTTTTGTGATGGAATCACTTTTAGTTTTCACACCACTCTTCCATTGAGAATTAGGTCAAAGAAAGTTCAGATTTGATTTTACTGAGATATCTTCCAATTGGATAGGATAGGACTCCGATTCCAATCGTGAAACTTGAATCAAGCATAGATCTCCCTGATCTCTACAAGTGGATTCTTGGAAACCCTAGTTTCCCACCTTTGAATTTCTTAAGTTTTTCATTAAATCTCTCACAATTACTTTCAAATATTCCAGATTTAGATATACATCTTCTTCTAGTTCTAGTTCTAGTTGCTTTCAGAATACTCCCGAGATTAGCCCTGTGGATTCGACCTCGGTCTCACCGAGATTATTACTACATCGTGACCCTACACTTGGGGTTGTGAACAAGTTTTTGGTACCGTTGCTGGGGATTAACGGTTGCATTTTTTTGAGATTAACTAATTTTAGAATTATGTTAAGATTAAGGTTTTTCTATTTTTCTATTTTTAGGATTAAGGTTTGTTTTCTGTTTTTAGAAACTTTCTAATTCTAGGATTTCTTTTATTTTTAGAAACTAACTTACTTTCTAATTTTAGGTTTAGAACTTCCTAATCAGTTTTTAGAAACTTTCTATTTTCTGTTTTTAAAAACTTTACTTTTTAGAAACTTGTTTACTTTCTTAATTTATTTTTAGAAACTTTCTAATTTTAGAATTTCTGCTTTTAGAAATTAACTTGTTTTGTTTTGTTTTGCAGGATTTTAATTAAGAACTTCTAATTTAGTAACTTCTTTCTAATTCCCTCTCTCTTTCTATTTCTAGATTTCTATTTTCCTTTCACTCTTTTAGGTTTAGGTTAAAATCTGAAATTGAGGGCTGAGAGTGTTTCATGCCCAAGTGGGTCCGTGATAACACTCGATGTCTTTTAAGTGAAGGAGGTTTGGTTGAAGGGTTATCTATCCATCACAGGGTTAGACACCACTCGAGATCCTAAGATTTAATTGAAGTGATGACTGCAAATCAACCGGTTAATCAACCAGGAAGACAACCTCAATCTATGGTTGAGGAAGTCCAGGATGAGAACGAGGTGCATCAAGCACCCCCGCCTCGTACTTTGTGAGACTATTTACAACCGGCGAGGGTGAGTACACCCTCATGCATGGTTTTTTCAAAAAATATGGGACTCATGGATATCAAGCCAGGGGTGATCCAACTCCTTCCAAATTTTCATGGGCTTGAATATGAAAATCTATACTTACATTTGAAAGAGTTTGACGAGATTATAGCCACTTTATACTTTCCAAACATGTCTGATGACATGGTCAGGCTGAAACTTTTTCCTTTTTCTTTGAAAGAGAAAGCTAAGACATGGTTGCATTTACTACGTTCTCAATTTATTGGTAGATGGAATGACATGACAAGGGAATTCATAAAGAAAAATTTCTCATACCATAAGACGAACACTCTTAGAAAGTCAATCATGAACTTCGCCCAAAAGGAAGATGAAACATTCTTCCAATGTTAGGAGCGGTTCAAAGATCTTGTTAGTTCATCCCCACACACGGTTTTGAAACATGGTGCATCACTAACTTCTTCTATGATGGACTGACATCTTCCATGCACCAATTGGTTGAGACAATATGTAATTGGAAACTCATGAATAAAAATGTCGATGATGTGTGGGACTACTTTGAGAAGCTTGCTAAAAACACACAATCATGGGACATCTCCCCAAAATCAAGCACCACGTCTAGGTCGACTCAATCCAAGGAGAGGGGCGGAATGTTTCTCCTGAAAGAGGAAGATGATATCAACGCTAAAGTGGCTAATCTTACCAGAAAACTCAAGGCCATGGAATTAAAGAAGGATAAGGCTAAGGAAACTGCTTACGGTATTTGTGCTTGCAACATTCATACAACTGAAAATTGTCCAACAATACCTACCTTTCAAGAGGTACTGAATGAGCAATCCAACGTCGTGAATAATTACCAAAGACCTTTTAGTGGACCCATCTCTAAAATATTTAATCCTAGTTGGAGAAATCATCCAAACTTCAGTTGGAGAAATGGACAAACCGCTACACCTCAAGGATTCCTTATCAAATTCCACATCAAGGGAAATCTCAGGAGGATTCGGTTTTAAAGCAACTTCAAAATCAAGAGCTTTTCAATCAGGGTATGCTATAAGTCTTTCAAGATCTCACAAAGGTCATACAAGGACTTGAGACTAAAAGTGCGATTGGGAACAAGGGGAGTCTTCCAGCTCAACCTCTTCCCAATCCAAAACCGTAATATGAAGTTAGTGACTCGAGCTCTTCAAATCAGATGGAGCAAGATAAATCTATCACCACTCTTAGGAGTAGGAAGACCATTGACAAAACCATTCCGGTTAGGGCTAAAAAGCCTAAGGACCCGAAAGAGGACAACAATGATAGATCTAGCCATGCCCCATAAGAATTAGAACCGGAACTTCAAGGGAAGCCGATAGCTTCATTTCCCCTACGGTTGGTTGCACCAATACCTCTCTCTAACTCTTAGGACATTCTAGAGGTGTTGAAACAAGTGAAGGTCAATATTCCTCTACTTGATGTTGTAAAACAAATACCTTTATATGCCAAATTTTTGAAAGACTTGTGCACGACTAAGAGGTGGCAAAATATTAAAAAGAAAATTTTTCTGACAGAAAAAGTGAGTGCCATCCTAAAGCAAGATGTGCCACAAAAGTACAAAGATCCCGGTAGCCCAACCATCGCTTGCGTAATTGGGAACTACCGGATTGAGCACGCACTTCTTGACTTAGGAGCGAGCGTAAATCTAATTCCTTACTTGATCTACGAACAACTGGGTCTTGGTGAATTAAAATCCACCTGGACCACATTACAACTTGTTGATCACTCAGTTCGTGTACCGAGAAGGGTAATTGAGGATGTGTTGGTTCAGGTTGATAAATTCTACTACTCGGTAGATTTTATCGTCCTGGATACTCAACTCATCGTAGACATGAGCACTCAAATTCCTATCATTCTTGGTCGCCCATTCCTTGCCACATCAGATGCAATCATTAATTGTAGGAACGGAGTTATGAGTTTGTCTTTCGAAAATATGACATTGGAGTTAAATATTTTTTTCAATACGGGCAAACAGGTAGAGGATGATGATGATGCCCACGATGTTAACTTGATTGATTCTTTCGTGGAGGATAGAACTTTGATGACTTTATCCTCTGACCCTCTAGAGATGTGCTTGGCCCACTCCCATGATTTAGTATGGATTACAAGGCAATTATTTTGATCATCCTCTGAGACCCTTTTGATAATGATTCCAACTTCAGTCAAGATCACTCTCTAGGCGGTAAAGCCCATAAGAGAGACCCGCTCTGATACTAATTGAAATTGTGGTAATGACCGCTTTAGTTGAAGTAGAAATATGCTAATATGTCCTAGAGGGGGGGTGAATAGGACTTTTATAAAATTTTATATTAATTTAAAATCCTATCACTCTAATCCTAACAACAAGCATATATTAAGATTATTCAAAAGTAACTCTACTGGCTTCCAAGCCCGATAGAGGATCCAATCACAAACTATTTGAGAAATGAACAACGTGCAGATTAGTTTATGAAGGATATGACTGTGTGTGTGTGTGAGGTATGATCACAAATAATCAAATATAAAATACTTAAGAAAATCACATAAGTAATGGAAGACAATAGCAATCTCAAACACAGTCATTTTTATAGTGATTCGACTACTTGTCTACTCCACTCCTGGCAACCGCACTCAACCCTTGAGTGTACCAGATTTCACCAAGGAGGTTTCGCACGGTTCATCTCAAACCCAAGATTTTAAATCAGGTTCACCTTTAACCAGTACAACTTACACCTAGGCTGACAGTTATGCTCCCACGAGTAAGGGTCAACACATAGTACCCGATTTTAGGCACACTGGCCAAGGATTCACACAAGGAACCTCACTTGTTTATGCTCCCACGAGCAAGGGTCAACACAACGCACCCGATTTTAGGCACATCGGCCAAGGATCCACTCAAGGAACCTAACGTTTATGCTCTCCACAGAGCAAGGGTGAACACATAGCACCCACCACATACACTCCCACCGGAGGCCTCCTAGAGGACTTGCAAGGGGTGAGAAACACCTTATACCCAATCCTACATAGGAATGATCACAAGGGTCCTCTGGACTCTATTGACTTACAGATAAGTAGATGAGCCCCATTCAGCACGTTGTCGAAGATCTCCTCCTTTGTTGATGAAGAATCTTCTGCTTCCTTGAACCGCAACTCAGAAGATGTACCAATACATGGCGACGGGTTGGGTCAAGGTTGTAATGGAATCCTACTCTATTGAAAGTTTTCCTATAAGGGAAATAGAGTGATTCCAATCATTTATGCATTCAAGGCATCCCAGCTTAATGATTTGCCATTAAAATGGTAGCTGGAGGATCCTTGAATGCGGAAGTTCATTCCCCAATCCACTCTATTGAATGTCAATGATGAGGGTGGATTGGAGGATGAACTTCTATGAGAGAAAGGGCTTTGAATATATGATCTAAGGTTAAACACTCAAAAGCACTCTCTTCTTTCTCTACCAGCAACTAAGGACAAGCTCTCTATAAATAGGCAAAAGGTTCCAACGGATATAAAATGGTCACATTTATGATAGAGTTCGATATCATCGAGCAGGGTCGATATCATCGAGCGTATACTCTCGATTGCATCGACTGGCCACTCGATGACACAAACTCAAATGTCATATGCTTTTGAAACATTTTGCCAGTTGGTCGAGGAAATCGAAACATGCGTCGATGTCATCGGATTTCGAACTCCGATTTCATCGACACAAGGATCGATTCCTCGACATTTGAAAATGAGAGAGACTTACCTTTGAAAATATTTCAGGTCAAAAGGTATGATCGAGGCACCCTTAATATCATCAGAATTTGAATGTCGATGATATTAGTAGTCATGTCGATGCATCGATAAATCTAGAGGATTTTACAGTTAAGCTTACTGGATAGTTTATGTCCATTCTCGATGTAATCAACCCAGCCTCGATAGCATCAATATTTGAATATTGATTTTATCGATTGACCCTCGAACCAAGATAAAAATCACCTGAAAATATTACTGGTTAACTGTGAGTCCAAGACCGATATCATTTAATTCCTTCTGATATCATCGGTATTTAAATTCCAAGGATATCGAGGAGAACTTCGATATATCGAAGATTTTATGATTTTTCATAGAAAAAATAGGGACACAATATCTCTGCTGTCGATTTTATTGAGTCAACTTCGATAGACTTAAGATTCAATTTTCGATGATATCGATACAGCTGTCGATACATCGATAATTCCATCCAGACGTATATGCGGTTGCTGGACAACTAATGTCCTCATTCGATATTATCGAGTGAGCTTCGAGGACATCGACAACACTTGTCGATTACATCGATCAGTTTATCGATAAATCGACAGAGGTAGAAAACTTAGAGATTTTCTAAAAATTTGAAAAAATTTTCTAACCTACAAACCCTATGATATTCTAATCAGTTTTAAGGGTTTTAATTACCTGGTGTTTTGGGACATGGGATGTGAGGCTTAGATTTACTTGTGGCGAGTTCGGGCACACATCCGGTTGAGGCAGACGATTGATTGATCTTCCTATGGAGCTTCTTTGTCTAGCGGACTCAACACTCACACTAATTGACAAACCAGGGCACTTTCATGACCTAAAACCTTTACCTTTGATTTGAAATATTTCTATTTAGGTCAAGATGAGATATACCCGGTGGTGATTTCTGCCCACCTTGAGCAAGAACAGGAGAGTATGCTCATCTCTACTCTTATTGAGCATAAGGGAGCCCTTGGATGGTCGATTGGGGATCTCAGGGGAATTGACCCTTTGATTTGTACTCACTGCATTTATCTTGAGAATAATGCGAAAACCTCTCAGCAATCATAATGTATACTAAATCTAAACATGAGGAAAGTGGTTAAGGCCGAAGTTCTTAAACTATTGGATGTGGGTATCATATACCCTATATCCAATAGTTAATGGGTGAGTCCAACTCATGTGGTTCCTAAGAAGTCCGGAATCACCATCGTAGTCAATGCCAACAATGAACTCGTGCCAACTAGAGTTACTACTGGTTGGAGAATGTGCATTGACTACATGAAGTTGAATACCGTTATGAGGAAGGACCACTTTCTGTTGCCCTTCATTGATTAAATTTTGGAAAAGCTAGCTGGTCATTCCTATTACTATTTTCTTGACGGATATTCAGGCTACAATCAGATCAAGATAGCCCTTGAAGATCAGGAAAAGACCACATTCACATGTCCTTTTGGTACCTTTACTTACCGAAGGATGCCATTCGGACTGTGTAATGCCCTCGCCACCTTCTAGCGATGCATGATGAGTATTTTTTCTGACATGTTGGGGTAATATTTAGAGGTCTTCATGGATGACTTCTTGGTCTTTGGTCCATCCTTCAGCGAATGCTTGGAGAATTTGAAAAATGTGCTGAAGCGATGTAAGGAAAAGAACTTGGTACTGAATTGGGAGAAGTGCCACTTTATGGTTTGTAAGGGAATTGTCCTTGGACACATCATCTCGTCCAAGGGAATTGAGTAGATAAGGCTAAAATTGATCTTATCTCTAACCTACCTCCACCCAAGAACATACGAGACGTGTGATCCTTTCTAAGACACGCCGAGTTTTACAAAAGATTCATAAAGGACTTTAGTCACCTCTCCCATCCTCTATGTAATCTACTTCAAAACCCGGTGTGTCCTAGAGAGGATCACCCGTTTCGGTGCAATTAGTGCGATCGAAATGATATTCGGTGCAACTAATGTGATATTCTATGCGACCAAAGCGTAACAAAAGTACATAAAATTGAAGTTAGATCTAAGTCGGTGCGGATCTTCCTTGTTTAAAGGAATGTTTTAGGCTTTCCTATGTACGAATTAGGTTTTAGGAGAAAGACCTAAGGGTGGAGGAGTTTTCAGGGAGCCATTCTTATTCTATTTCCCCTCAATTCTAATTTATTGTTTTAGTTTTTCTTTTCTAAGATGTTAACCATGCTAGGCCAATCTCTTAGCTAAGGCTAAGGGATGAAGCTTGTATTTTAATTATAATATTTAATTTATTTAATTCAATAACAATGGATTGAGTGATGATAAGTAGATTGAAATTTATTTAGATTTTACTTTAAAGCTTTTGTGTTATTTCATCTTTGATCCATTGTCGACTCCAAGCACATTGGATACTTGGAAGTGTAATTACAATGCTTGTTTAGAGAATGAATCAATCTATAAAGTTCATTTATCTATTATAGACTCCGGGCACAATAAATACTTTAAATTCTCTGCAATTGATTTCTGGGTGGTTCATGAGAGAATCGATCAATTGAAATCATATTTGTTTATAACCCCAAGTGTAGGGTCGCGATGTAGTAATAATCTCAGTGAGACCGAGGTCAAATCCACAGGGACTGATCTTGTGTGTATTTTGAAAGCAGGTAGAAGTAGAACTAGATGAAGATGTGAATCTAAATTAGAAATAAGGGAAGTAATTGTGAAAGTTTTAATTAGAAACTTAAGAAATTCAAAGGTGGGAACTAGGGTTTCCAAGGATCCACTCGCAGTAATCAGGGATATCTATTAGTTAATTCAAGGGCACAACTGAAATTAGAGTCTTATATTGTCAGTTGGAAGATATACAATAAAACCAAATCTGAACTTCCTTTGACCTAATTCGCAACAGATGAGAGTTGTGAGAACTGGAAGTGATTCCATCACAAAACCATGCCTAGGAGACAATGACTCACAATAGGATATACCAATCTCATAACCAAACATAAGAGGATCATGAAGATTAGAATGGATTCCATCATCCAACCATGCCCAATGGACGATAGTGAACATCGAGATTTACTAACTTCACAATCTTAATACATAAAAAGAGATACTCAGAGCTACTGGAGATTTACTGTAATTTGAGTCACAATAAACTATTAAAAACTGAAAGTATTCCTTAAGAATCAAACTAGAATCAAAGAGAGTTCAACATAAACATGAATCAAAGTAATAAAAATATCCCATCACGCTACAAGCTTCACCTCTTAGCCCTATTTAAGAGGTTTAGCTAACCATAGACATGATTAAACTAAGATCTCTTAAGAAAAGCATAAAAATAACTAAAAATAACTAAGGAAGAAGAAGAAAGACTCTTGGCAGCAGCTCTCCACACTTTTGCTCCACTTCTCAAATCCTATATGATTCCCAAGGATGCCCTGGGCACTCCTATTTATAGTTGTGTAACACCTTCTTTCACACCTCCTTAAAAAAAATAATCCAAAAACTGCCTCAAATTTACGCACTCCGCTTAAATCTACGTAACTTCACGTAAGTGGTTCTATGACATCGAACCAGCTTTGATGTCATCAAAGGTGCCTTTTTTACGTGCTTTTCCGTGCTTTTATAGCTTTATCCGAACTCTGTAGCTTTCTATGTCATCGAACATACCTTCGATGTCATCGAAGAGGCCTTCGATGTCATCACGCGTTGTTCAAGGAATCGATAATGTGTCCAAAATAGTCCAATGAGTTATTCCAATTTCTTCAATAAATTCGATGTCATCGAGCAGGTCTTCAATATCATCTTAGAAGCCTTCAAGTAATCGAACATGGTGCCCAATATGTCCAACGAGTTTTGCTGAAAATGCACAGAAAATTCGATGTTATCGAACTATCTTCAAAGCCATCGAGCAAAGCTTCGAGTCATCGAATAAGTCCTTGAGTCATCAAAAAACGTCTTCAATTTGTCTAGCAATTAACTCAATTTTTTCTCATAAATTTGATGTCATCAACCCGTGTTCGATGTCATCAAATGTGTCTTCGATGTCGTCGAATGGTGATCGATGACCCAGTCCATGTGACTTTTGCACTTGTTCTTTTGACTTCGTTCCTTCTCCACTTGGTTTTCTTGAATCTTAGGACCTTAAAATCTTCAATCTTTGTCTCCTAAGATCCATTTTTTACCTTGGTGATCTTTGAGCGTCAAATCCATGCTTTTAACACCTTTTCCAATCCAAGCTCTTAAATTCACCTCGTAACACAAACATGAGTAAAATAAGACATTAAGCAGTATCATGTTCATAAAACTAATATATAAATGGGGTTTAATATGCAATATTTGACCCTCAACACAATCCCCAACCAGCATTTTGCTAGTTCTGAGCAAAGTATGCGTAAAATAAATCTCAAAGCTTAATGTCAAAAATCTTTTTCAGAAACAATTTTTTGTGCACTCAAGGAAGAATGGGTAAAATTAAGATATGAAAGTGAAAATTTGAAGACCTGGAACCCAATCACATAAGCAACCAATCAAATAAGTTCTTTGTCCATTAAATCGAAGCATAATTTGCATATCAAGTCTCTCTATGTGCTAAGTGAAAAGTAACTTACTTCTCATACAAATACTATTTGTTCATCACGCTAGCCATGTTTACCACTTCAAGAACAGTTTGAAACTTAAGTATTGGTTCCGAACTTATCCCCTTTTCCTTCTTTTTTCAGTTTTTTATTTTATATCGACGATCAATTTTTATTCATTCTTTTTATTTTTGCATTCTTGTCCAGATTTTTCATTCTTTTTATTCATAACCTTTTTGTCGATCTCCTGTTTTTTTAACTAGTTCTTTTCTTCTTTTAAGGTGGATAAAATTCTCCAGACTCGATTCTCACCATCTATCAATGATTCACATACTAACAATTAGAAATTCTAGTACACCTTACAGGAGACAAATTGAATGCTGTGATTTAGATTATCATGATATTCAAACTTCCTCTTAATCAATTGAGCGCAAGAACTTAGGTGATAAATTACTTAGATGATTAAACTCAAACAATCCAAAATTTAATCTCTATCTTATCATACTCAAAGCATTCTTAAGTACATAATTCATCGCTTCCCAAACAGATTTCAACCTGAAACATTGAAAATTTTCAAAAATTTTGCTCAAAATTGAGAAAACACTTATTAGTTTACCTAATCCCCCATCCCCAACCTAAAACTCTATATTGTTCTCAATGTAAAAGAAATAAGCATGTAATGCAAAAGAGACAATGAAAAGAAAAGAGAAGCATTAGAAAGGTAATACCTAAAGAAGGAATTTTGAGGCTTTTCTAATGATTTCAGTGTGAAGATGGGTTAGCATAAAACAAAACTCAATAGAGTATAAACAAACTATCCTAAATAGCGGAAGCAAACTACCTTAATCCTATGAAAGTGATAAACCTACCTATACCTCCATCAGACTAGGAGATCAATCATGGTACACAGGATCAGTCAGAGTTATGGACATGTCCTCTGAATCAAATTTCTTAACAAATGGCCTTAGCCGATGTCCATTTACTTTGGATTTATTTCCATTGTTTGGATGCCGAATCACAACAGCCCCATGAGGATAGACATTAGTAATGGTGAAAGGGTTGGTCCAACGAGATCGGAGTTTAACCAGATAGAGATGTAATCGAAAATTGTACAAGAGGACCTTTTGAACTGGAGTGAATGATTTCTGAAGAATGTGTTGGTCATGAAAAACCTTCGTCCTGTCCTTATAAATTCTCGAGTTCTCGTACGTATCATTCCAGATTTCTTTAAGTTCATTCAACTGAAGTTTGAGTAGTGAGCCAGCGTTGTCCAAATTGAAATTCAGATGTTTAATAGCCCAATAGGCCCTATGTTCTAACTCCACAGGCAAGTGGCAAGCCTTCCCATAGATAAGTCTAAATGGAGACATTCCAACAGGGGTATTAAATGTTGTACAGTAAGCTCATAAGGCATCAGTCAATCAGATTGACTAATCTTTATGGTTAGGATTAACCATTTTCTCTAGAATAAGTTTAATCTCCCTATTCGAAATCTCAGCTTGTGGGTGGTATGAAGTGCTCACTTTGTGGGAGATGCCATATTTCATTAAGTTCACGAATGGCTTATTACAAAAATGTAAACCTCCATCACTAATGATGGCTCAAGGCGTTCTGAACTAGGAAATGATGTTCTTTTTTAAGAATTTAATAACCATTTGATGATTATTATTCTGGCACGGGATCGCTTCGACCCATTTAGTGGCATAGTTGACCACTAGTAAAATATATAAATTTCCAAAAGATTGGGGGAATGGTCCCATAAAATCGATGCCCTAATAATCAAATGCTTCAATGATCAGAATGGGGTTCAAGGGCATTATATTTCGATGAGACAATGCTCCCAATTTCTGACAATGCTCATAAGCTTTGCAAAACTCATGAGTGTCCTTGAATATAGTGGGGCAGTAAAAGCCACACTGCAGAATTTTGGCCGTAGTTTTTTAGTAGAAAATTGACCACCACAGGCCTGAGAATGACAGAAGGAGATGGCTCTTTGGTGTTCATTGTCTGGCACACATCTCCTTAAGATTTGGTCTAGGCAATATTTAAATAAATATGGATCATCCCAGAAGAATTTGTGTACCTCGGTAAAGAATTTTTTCTTATCTTGCGTGGTCCAATGTGTTGGTGTGAAACCTGTAACAAGATAATTAGCAATATCCACAAACCAAGGTGAATGGGAGACTTTGAACAATTTTTTATCAGGGAAGATGTCATTTATATATGTCATCTCAAAGGAATCAGAGGGGTCAAGGTAGGAAAGATGGTCAGCCACTACGTTCTCTACTCCCTTTTTATTTTTTATTTCCAAATCAAATTCTTGGAGTAGGAGGATCCATCTTATTAAGTGGGGCTTAACATCATTCTTAGAAAGAAAATACTTAAGTGCCCACATGATATGTGTAGATGATGATCTTGGATCCGATCAAATAGGACCTAAATTTGTCCAAAGCGAATATTATGGCTAAAAGTTCCTTTTTCGTAGTTGAGTAATTCACTTGGGCAAGATTTAGAGTTCTACTTGTTAATGTATAACATAGGGTTTCTTCTCTTTTATCGGGCCTAAGACCGCCCTAAGAGCATAGTCAGACACATCACACATAATTTCAAAAGGAAGGTTCCAGCCGGGTGGTTGCATGGTAGGTGCGGTGGTTAACTTGCTCTTAAGCTTAGAAAAAACTTCCTAGCATTGCTCAGTCCACTCATATCATACATCCTTTTGAAGTAGATTGCATAAAGGACGAAGGAGGTGACTAAAGTCCTTTATGAATCTTCTATAAAATCCGGCATGTCCTAAGAAGGATTGCACGTCTCATATGTTCTTAGGTAGAGGTAAGTTAGAGATAAGATCAATCTTAGCCTTATCTACCTCAATTCCTGTTGAGGCATGAAAAAAGAGAGAGAGGCAACTTCTATTGCGCGCAAAGGCATTGTGCATTAATAGGCTAGCCCGCACAGTGGAGTTTGCGCAATGAAGTCCACATAGTGCGGGCCGCACAGTGGAGTTCTCACAATGAAGTCTGCACAGTGCAGGCCGCACAGTGGAGTCCGCGCGATGAAGCCCGCACAATGCAGGCCACAAAGTGGAGTCCGCACAATGAGGTTAGCACAGTGCAGGCTGCACAATGGAGACTACACATTCGAGTCCACACCAAGGGAATTGGCGCACGATGAATATCACACGATGAATACGTGGCATATTCACATGTGTGAGAGGGCTATAAATACCTTGTTACCCCTCTAAAGGGGTCATTAGCACTAAGTTCAAGAAGAGAGGAAAGAGAGGAGCAAACATCAGAGAGAAAGAGGTAGAGTTCGCCCTATTGTGTGGAACAAGTGTTGTGCGGCACACAACACGGTCAGTGCACAACAAGCTACAACGCATAGTGCCCGCCAGTGCACAGTGCCCTCCAGCACAGTGTTCAAGTGCATAATGCTCCTACGTGAAGTGCTGATAGTATACAATGATGTTTCTCCATTAAAGTGACATATGTGTGATTTCTCTAGCAGTTAGAGATCAACAAAAAGCTTCAAATTTGATCAAAGGAGTGATCAAGATATATGTCATAATTACTTTGTATTATGGTTCTATGAATATTCTATTTTAGAATTAAAGGAGAGAAATGATGTAAAAGAATTCAGAATGAAATTCTTTCCCTAATTATTAAGTGAATAAAGTCCCCCAAATCGAATGCCTTTGTTTCTTGTTCGAAACAAAATGGCGACTCTGCTGGGGATATTGTATTCACTTGATATTAACTTAAGAACTGTGTAGAGGACAATCACTACTGTTTGACATCTTTAAGGTGCCAAAATGGCGACTCTCAGTGGGAACATCCTCCCTTTCATCTCCAAAATAGAATATAACTTCATTTAAATACTAACTTGTGCCGTTTTGTAATACAGAGAGATTCAAGAGAGAGAAGATATTACAACCAACCAATGGTAATCATTCAGAAGAATACAGTCTTCTACTTCACTGCGACAGGGTTCATCGTCGAATATGCCGATGAACATGCTGAATGTCGCAAAAGAAGAGCAGCATCAGTCAAGCGTACAGAATCACAGGTAGCGTTTTAGTCATAACCACTTCGCCAGTAGCACAGGAAGAAAGAGATGACTGGATCGTTGTTACTTGTAGAAGGATGAGGACCCGGAACACCACTGCTGTAGGAATGAGTTCACCGCTGAGAAGAGCCAGGGGACCGATAACGTGAAATATAGCTAAGAAACATCCCGAACTCGCTCCACCAGCAATCTATCTCAGGTAAGCTGTCATTCCTTCAGCGATACAAGATTTCCTTGCCCTACCTACTAAGAACTCTCGGTGGACAAGAGAGAAAAAGGGCAAAGCTCTACTGATGAGCTCGCTAGGATCCACGTCACCAATCTCCACATCCCCCGATCAACTGGCTACCACGAGAATACGTAAAGGTCATACGAGTCTCCTCTTTCGGTAACCCCTATAACGTCAATACACTCTCATTCAGCCTTAACTACCGCCTCGTCAGGGAATGGAGAGGTTATTGTTTACATGTCTAGGACAAACCGAGGGTCTTCTTCAACTATAGAGGATTGCATAGCTGAAATGATAGAGGCACAAAAAGCACTAATGAAGGAATGTAGAAACCTCCGGGAGGCCTTGGGGACTCTTGTGCATAATGTAGCCTGGATGATGGCACCCCTAATGACCGATGGTACAAATAAATGAGAACAACACCCCGAAGGGTCACATCCGTCGAGGACTGGGTCACACAGATCTGCCCCCACAATGAGAGCAATGACACAAGAAGAGGTACGACAAGTTGTTGAAGAAGCAGTCAAGTCAGGAAAAGAATGTGAGGACACAGGAAGGTTCCGATATCGAACGCCATATCCAAAAGAAGTAGAAGATATCCCATTCCTGAACAATTTCAAACATACTGATTTTTAAAAATTCAACGGGGATGGATCACCGGAAGAACATCTGATGCATTTTATTACCAGCAGGGGGAATTTCACTACAGTCCCCCAGTATTGCCTTCAGTTATTCGGGTCTTCTCTGACGAATAAAGCGTTTAGATGGTATTCTAGCTTAACACTTGGGTCGATAAGGACGTGGGAACAAATGCAAGACGCGTTCATGTTAAACTTCTTCTTATCAGAACGAGATGTCAATATCATATAACTAGATTCGGTATGACAGAGAGAGGGAGAGCTAGTGGAAAAATTTATAGACAGACAGAAGACCTTAGGGGCTTCTTATAGGAAATTACCAGAAGAGAAAGAGTAGGTGAAGATGTGCCTAAATTCTATGGAAACAGGAGTGGCATATGGTCTCACCAGCACCGACATCAGGACCTTTCACGATTTGGCTACGAAAGCGCACACCTTAGAACTGATGACTCGAAAAATGCCAGCGTTCAATTGTGAAATGGTTAGAAGAGGACCCCAGAAGTTGATCATGAATGTGGTTGAACATGAAAAGAGAAGCCAGGATGTGAGAGAATACAGAATCCAGGATGCGAGAGAAGCAAGGGGTAAAAGGATAGAAAGGAGAAAAGAGCCGAATCACTCCAGGGGAAGGTTTTAGGACAAAAAATTTCGATCGTTAAACTCTCATGAGGGTTTTTCTTTTAAAAAGGAAGACATACTTCTTATGATGAATCAGTTGCTAAAAGTAGGAATAATTGAGCTGCCCATGTCAAAGCATCTCGAAGAAGCATCCAAAACGAAAGAAAGAGAGTTCTGTCATTATCACTGCATAGTAGGGCATCCGACAGAGAATTATTATACATTGAAGTGCATCATACAAAGGATGATAAACAGGGGGGAGATAATAATTGAAAAAGAAAAAGGAAGAGACAGAAGAACAACATCAAATGTACTCACCATGTGAGAAGACTATCAAGGAAGAACAAGAGAAAATAATCAGAAAATAATGGAGAAAGTTGTAGTAACTACCTTGCGATAAGGGAAGAAGATGGCCAGCCCACCAAGTTCGAAAAGTGAAAAATCAAAGACAGAAATAGTCAAGAATCATGCCAGCAGTAGTGACAACGGCGAGAAAGAAAAGGGAAAGGAGACAAAGAAAGTGACTTATGATATCATAAGCCATTTGAAAAACATTCCAGCTCGGTTGAGTGTCTAGAATGCTCTGAAATTGTTAGAACACTCCCGGCAGAGCCCGATTAAAGCCTTATTTGATGAAGATATAAGTTGAGTGTTGCTAATTGAGATGGAGAATATGAAGTGAGGGGATTGTATGCCAGTTATTTCCTTCTCTGATGACGACCTGGTTTGTGACGGGGAACATAATAGGCCGTTGATGATAGTGGGTCACATTCGCGGTAAACAAGTAAAGTGAATAATGCTTGATAATGGGTCTGCTATAAACCTGTTGCCATTGATGATGTTGAATAAATTAGGTTATTGACGCTCGAACCTACGCCCTAGTGGGATGAAGATACAGGGCTTTAATCAAGATGGACAGTGTGCACTTGGTAAGATCACAATAACGTTGGAAATAGGAGAGTTGACCACGAATGTTGTCTACCACATTATTAATGCAGTGAGTGCATATAATCTCCTTCTAGGAAGACCATGGATGCATTAGTATGACATCATACCTTCTACCTTACACCAGTGCTTTAAATACTACAAAAATGGGGTGTAACACAAAGTGTTAGCTGATGCAAGACCGTATACAGAAGCTGAGGCCTTTTTCATAGACGCCAGTTATTATAATGCATTTTCTTATAAAGAAGAAAAGAAAAATGATGAGAACAAGGTCCTAAAAAATGTTTGCATGGAAATAGTGAAGGATAAAGAAACAAAATCATCTGTAACAGAAAAGGCGAAAAAGAAGTTCTATTTTGTGCCAAAGCATCTGCGACAGCCAGGACAACCACTATTAACATTACTGTCACCAGAATAGATGAAAATTCTGCATTCTAATTACACGGTGCCACTACCGTATACTGAAAGGAGTAAACCATTTCCTCTCATCCCGAAAAGATTTCATGTTATGCCCAGCGCAAAACACCCAGAACCAATTGAATTCTATGCCCCCCAAAAGAAAAGATAGAGGAAGCAGTCGATAGTGATATGACAAATAGAAAATTAACACCCGAAGAGCTTGAAAGATATAGTTCGGCAAGTCGAAAAATCATGAAGAAAATGGGCTTTGATTATGAAGAACCCGTTAGCTTAAATTATGGAAAAGGAATTCAAATTCTGAACGGAGTTAATCAGAAAAAGCGAGAAAAGTTCCGAGGACTGGGAGCAGAAGCTTTAGTAAACATGGTAACGGTCAGCCAGATGGAAGAAACAGACTCCGCAATGATCAGAAAGCCTGATACAGTTCTGAAGCAGATAAAAGACGGGGGGTAGTCGATAATTGACAGTTTGAGAGAGATAAATTTGGGAACAGAAGAAGAACTGTGGAACACATTTATAAGTGTCAGTTTTCCAAAGGAAGAAGCTAATTAGTATATCAGTCTTTTAAAAAAGAACAAAGATGTCTTCGCTTGGACATATGCAGAAATGTTAGGCCTAGAACCATAAGTGGCAATGCATCGGTTAAATATCTCTAAAGATAAAAAGCCAATCAAGCAAACACAAAGGTGGTTCCATCCAGATCTAGTCCCTAGGATAGAAGAAGAAATAAACAAACTAATAAAGGTCAGATTTGTCAAAGAAGTCAAATACCCCAAATGGATATCGAATATAGTCCTAGTGAAGAAGAAAAATGGGCAGATCAGGGTTTGTGTCGACTTCAGAGATTTAAACAAAGCATGCCTGAAAGATGACTTTCCATTACCGATCACCGAACTGCTAGTGGATAGTACCACGCATTATGTTGTCATGTCCTTCATGGACAGCTATGCTGGTTATAATCAAATAAGGATAACACTTAAAGACGAGGAAGTAACAACTTTCAGAGCTCCCTTGGGAATATATTGTTATAAAGTTATGCCGTTCGGTCTTAAGAATGCGGGTGCGACGTACTAAAGGGCGATGCAAAATATATTTCAAGACATGATGCACAAGCATGTTGAGTGTTATGTGGACGATTTGGTGGTCAGGTCAAACCATCATGAGGAACACCGCGAGCATTTGGCTTCAGTCTTCCGCCAAGTCAGAAAGAAACAATTAAAGATGAATCCAGCCAAATGTGCATTCGGAGTATCATTAGGAAAATTCCTTAGTTGCGTTGTAAGACACAGAGGCATCGAGATCGATTTAGAAAAATTTAAGGCTATTCAAGATATGCCACCCCCGAAAACGTTGAAAGAACTAAAAAGCTTGCAAGGTATACTAGCATATATTCGCCGCTTTATCTCAAACCAAGCAAGAAGATGTCAACCGTTTTTCATTTGATGAAGAAAGGAATAGAATTCATATGGGACAAGCCCTGCCAGAACGCCTTTGATTTGATAAAAGAATTGTTGAAACAGCCTCCAGTTTTAACAACCTCGGTGAAAGGAAGACCTCTTATCTTGTACATATCGGCCACCGAAAATTCATTGGGAGCCTTGTTGGCACAAGTAAACGAAAGCGGGAAGGAAGTAGCACTCTATTATCTAAGTTGAACTTTAATAGGTGCAGAATGCAATTATACGCCGATTGAAAAAGTATGCTTGACATTGGTATTCGTAGTCCAGAAGCTAAGACATTATTGTCTATCTCATGATATAACCTTGATATCTAGAGCATACCCCATCAAGTTTTTAATGACAAGGTCGATGTTGTCAGGAAGACTAGCAAAGTGGATGTCACTATTATCAGAATATGCGATCACGTACGAGCCGGCAAAAGTAGTAAAAAGACAGGCAGTGACAGATTTTTTGGCAGCCCATCTTGTAACAGGTAGTGAAGCCATTTTTTATGAGTTTCCTGATGAACAAGTCATGATGACTGAATCGCCGAATTCATGGCAAATGTTCTTCGACAGTGCAGCACGAGTAGCAGGAGTAGGTGCTGGAGTTATATTTATGACCCCTCAAGGCGATTTGTTGCCTTACTCCTTCGCGTTGGCATTGCATGCACAAATAACGAAGCTGAATATAATGCCCTTATCATTGGAATGAAAATAGCTAGTGAGCTAAAAATAAAGACTGTGAATTTATGGGGATTCCAAGCTAGTCATAAATCATTTGATGACCAAGTTTGAAATAAGGAAAAAAGAACTTCTACCATACTGTCGAAAAGCGCATCATTTGTTAGAACAATTCCTGTATGTTGAAATCAAGCATGTACCGCGGTGTGAGAATGTGAAGGTAGATGCTTTAGCTAGTTTAGCAGCAGTGTTATCTTACCCATATCGAAGCCCCCTACAAGTGACAATCGAAGAAAGAAGATTTTTGCCTTCAGCAGAAATCATCAGTGAAACCATGGAAGTGCTCCCTATATCGTATTTAGAGGTGACAACTGACGATTGGCGTTGGCCTTTTGTCGATTATCTCAAGTATGATATCCTGCCAGAAGATCCAGAGATAAAGCTGCAGATTAAGTAGAGATCGAAAAGATTCATTATGTGTAACAAGGTGTTATACAGAAGATCAAATAATGAAATACTGTTGTGATGCTTGAGTGAAGAAGAAGCAGGTTAAGTGCTACGAGAAGCACATTCCGGGGAGTGTGGGGCGCATTAAGCTGGGAGGAATTTACTCCACCGAGTGCACCAGATGAGATATTATTGGCCAACAATGTTTAAAGACGTCATAGACTATACAAAGCAATGCCACGAATGTCAGATTCACGGGGATATTCTACACATACCCCCTGAAGATCTTCATCAGTCGGCTACTTCCTGGCCTTTTGTTACATGGGGATCATTGGCCCCATAAATCCACCATTGTCTAAAGGAAAGCAGTATATATTGGCAGCAATGGACTATTTCTTCAAATGGACAGAAGCAATTATGCTGCGGAATTTTAAAGAGAAAGATGTTGTCAATTTCATTCGGCACATAATAATCTATTATCATGGCATCCCAAAGAAAATCATTACAGACAACAACACTCCTTTCAAGAATAGGGGCATGGAGAAGCTATGTCTCAAGTTCAGTATTCACCATTCATTCACAATACCTTATTATCCACCAGCCAATGGGTTGGCAGAGGTGTTCAATAAAATAATTGTAAAAATATTGAAGAAAACAGTGATCGGGAATAAGCGTGATTAGGATGAAAAGCTGCAAGAAGCTTTATGGGCCTATAGGACCACCCATCGGATGGCGACACAAGCTACCCCATACTTGTTGGCTTATGGTGTAGAGGCCGTTGTGCCAATCGAAATGCAAGTCGCCTCACTTAGAATAACAGTGCACCAGTCAATTACAGATGATGAAAATGCAAGAATAAGATTGATAGAATTAGACTTGCTTGATAAGAAAAGACTGGCAGCTCAGCAGCGATTGTAGTTATATCAGGCCAGGATTTCCTCAGCCTTTGATAAAAAAGTTAAGCACCGATCCTTTAAGAAAGGGGATCTGGTTTTGATGTTAAAAAGACGGATAGTGGTCACCCGAAGGACAGGGGGCAAGTTCGACCTTAAATGGGATGGGCCGTACATCATAACTGAAGTTTATTCTAATGAGGCATACAGAGTAATAGATCAAGACAGACGAGGCATCAACATATATACCAGTCAATGCTCGCTTCATTAGGAAATATCGTCCTTAACAATGGGAAAGGTTTTGATCTAGAAGATTATCAAAATAATACTTCTACATCAAAAGGGGGCAATTACAGATGAAATGGTGAAACAACCTTTAAAGGCAGAGTCTTGTATTCTTTTTTCACAAATGATGAATAAAAGGAGAATTCTCAAGTATATCAGGAGTAAACATCAACGACTATTGCTGAAATTACAGCTATCACTATTATTATGGGTCACTTATCAAAATTGTTATTATCGCCAAGCTGACTGAATATAAAGACAGATATCGTTAGATTATTATGGGCAATAGCAAGCAACAATGATATATTAATTATTGATTCACCATTCATGGCAGTAGAACGACGTATATGGCCAAGCGCATATAGATTCTTATGACAACAATGGTGGTCCATCATCTAAGGCAGCCTAGCCAAGCCTTATACGACCAACTACGCATAAGAACTATATATTATCCGAGATAGCAGTGTGGAGCCAGCGACCCTAAAAAGCCCATATAGGCCACATCACGTCCATATCCATGCGAGCAGCGGGTGGAGCCAGTGACTAAAAGCCTCAAAAGGCTAGAAGTCCTCAACGACCAGTCATCGTGAGACCAATGTCATCTGTAAGCTCTTCAACAGTGTCACAGATGAGGATGAAAATACCCTCCTGTGAATGGGTCCGAACTTACAGACGAAGAAAATTAGGGAATAGAATAAGAACCCCCAGATCCTTGGTTTGATTTCAATATTAACTCATGAGGACAAGATCTCAATAAACACCCCCTCATTGATGGACTAACTGCCCTAGATTTGGTACCAAAGGTAGCCTTGTGCACCCTGTGAACTCTAAAGAGTTACTGTAGCTAACCCTGTGCATAAATCTGATTGAGTTCACGGCCCCGGTAGCTTCATTGGGCCCCTCTGATGGACTACGGTTTGTGAACTCCCCGGCCGCAATAAGTCTAGAGAACTCAGGAGAGTTAGAGAGACCATTCGTGTAAGACCTGACTCCAACTACTTATGAGTCTAAAAAACTCTGATTGCTCCAGTACTCAAGAGCTTAAACTATGTGCAAAACTAACTCTACTAACTTTAAAACAAAATAGTTTCGCCCATTGAACTGAACATCACATAGGATCGCTTTATGATTCATGAATATAAATGGTAGATATAATGAAGCATGAATATGAAAGTATTGCATTAACATGTATTCCAAAATCAATGATTGTATTATCGAGAATATACTTGCTTCAAATAAAACACCACAATCTATCTAGACATCACAACATAAAAAAAAGGAAACAAAAAGAGGCAAAGAAATTTACATGAAAGATGCAATTCTTATAGATCCTCAGATATGTCTAATGTTGTTACATAATGCTATAATTCCTCTTTTAGCTGAATTTGTGTCGTAGGAGTTGTGTGTTCAGCATCAAGAATAATCTTAGTCTGATCAGGAACGCTAGCCAATTTTAATTCCAAAAAAGCAGCAGCTTCTCTATTCTTCATTTGTTCAACCTTTTCAATGTCGGCAACCTAAGTATTCATTTCAAGTTCCTCCTTGATTTGACGAATATTCAATTCCTCTACTTCTTTTTGACCCTTAAGTAGCATAATCTCTCTCTCCAGAAGGGTGATTTGGTCATCAATAATCGTCTTATTTCTATCCGAAGCTTTCAACTTCTCATGAAGAGATTGACTAACAACACCACAATTAGAGAGAATGTCGTCTGAATGGGAAAGTTCCTCCTTGAGCAGTGCTAGCTCTTTTTGACTGTTCAGAATTTCTGGAGCAATGACTACACCTCATGCTGCCTCTAAATTTTTGGTGCAGTCGTAAAACTGTGATAAGGGATCATGAAGGGATTGAACATTGACATGCGCTAGACGAGCTGAGTGGTCAAGAATGGCTAAGGCACTGTCTAGAAAGGGCTACTGGGCTGGATCTTTAAAAGCACTAATGATGACAGAGATTGCATTCTTGAAGAATCACAACATGAGGGGTGACACTTTCTCCAACGAAAGTTTATCAAAAATTGTAGCTACTGAGTTAAAGCCTTCAGACCCACTTGGAGTTGGTACGACCAAAGCTAGAAACAAAAGAAGAATTATAAATTAAAAAAGAAGATACATATATATAACGATGTAAAGAAAATGAGAAGAAGATCTAGGGGCAACTGCAGAAGTAGCTTGAATAAAATAGGTTCTTGGTGCTGCAAATCTGGGTGGGTCTATAACGACAACAACACTGAAAGAAAGCTCCTGAGCCCCTTCATTACTCGAGTCGAGAGTTGTCGAAGTCGGAATTGGAACGTCAACTTGGTCGGAAAAGAATTCCAAACTCCAGGCTACTGGCTGGATAGGAAGAGGGCGTGTAGTAGGAGGTTTATTAGCATGAATGGGGGCATCAGATGTTGTGGTGACTATCGACAAGACTTCTTCTGCACTTTGAGGAAGGAACAGATTTTTCATCCTTGTTTGAATCTCTGATGATTGGGCTTCTGCTTCCCTTAGTGTCGATGCTTCAGGAACAATTACATCGATGACTTCCACAATACATGGAGAATATGAGGCATCAAAAGAAAGAAAGATATTTACGCTAGGAGAATAGCCAAACTCTCCATAATCAAGTTGTTCTTCTTCTAAGGAGGTCATCGTGATTGGAAGAGGGACATCAAGACAACTGATTTGGGTGTCAGGAGGTGGAAATTTGGCCCTAGCTTCATCCTCTTCTTCAAGACCTACGTCAGCCTCGATTTCTTGATTCAATAAGACATGTCCTTTATCGGTCAAGCTTGTAGAAGAAGACATATCACTGCTTGAAGTGCTGTCCGAGTATTCTAACGAACTATCTTCTTTCGACACGGTTTGTTTCCCCTTGTAAGCAGTCTTCACGGGGAAGAGACGAGTTCTTCGAACAGGAGAAGGGGCTTGTTGTGCCAGAACTTCAAGAGACAATGACTTGACATGCGAACGAGTCATAGGAGATGTAGTAATAGTGACTCGATTTGCAGTAGGGGAAGCTATAACTATAGCACGACCTGTAATAGGAGAGACTGTGGTTGTGTGGCTGCATGGTCAATGGCGAGAGAAGTCGTAGTTACAACAGGCTCTGTAACAGGAGAGTTGACAGGAGCAGGATGTTCAGGCTGGTCTCTTCCTTCAGGAGTAGGGGAAGACAGAATACCACCTGCAGTCTCGAATTCATCATAAGGAGTAGCTGGCCTTTCTCCCCATCTTATCAAGTCTAAAGGAGAGCCGAAAGCAATCCATCCTTCCAGAGTGTTCGACGACTTTATCTCTCTAATTGGTTCTACTATAGAAAATTTGTGGAGAAGTTACCCTTGAACAGCGGCATTGTCTTTCTCAATAAAATATCCAATTCCTTGCTCCGGTCTGTAGTTTCTCAAACGTGGAGGAGGAACCTAAATGGGGTGATCCACGAAAAAACAGTTGCGCACTTAGTAGTAATGATGTGTCCACCACCGCATCCAGGAATAGGTGGCTCTTACTTGATGATTATACCCCAGAAGAAGAAAGCAGGAGCCAAAATTTCTTGTCAAGAGCTGCTTCCATATCAAAGCCTAATTATAGGGGCTGACTCTGTAGCTTCTCATTACTTGTGTGACCTCCTCTCCTGCCTGAGGTACGGCTTGATCATACCCAAATTGTCTGGAAAATCTACTTGGATAGTATGACTCTCTCCAGAACTCTACCCCTTCTCGCATGGGTAAGCTGCAGGAGCGGATACGAAGAAAGAAGGTCCTCTCAATAGGTTCCAAGTTGTTGTTATCTTCGACCTCCCTATCTTCAGCTTGGTAATCTAAATAGAACTAAAAGAAATCATTAGATTTCGTGTTTTCAATCTTATCCACTATCCAGTCGTACCCCTTCTTTATCATCTTTCGCTTAAGGAAATGCCATAAGGGCAGATGTTCGGGATGGACAGGCCTTCTCCGGGTCACCATAAGTCCAAGGGAAGTAAACGCCGATCCAGCCAACGAAATAGTTCCATGGGGTGAAAGAAGATGAGGCTCCTGTCGCTGGGCTTGAGCAATGCATTGCAGCATGTCCAAAAGCTTTGTATAGCGATCATAGCACAGGAGGAGCCAGAGAGTATTTTTTTCCTGCCTTCCGCCATCGCGCCCGCTGCTACAAATAAGGTTGGTCGAACAGAGTCTGAGATTTTTGAACTTGGAAGGACGACCAAGCTTAACCAATAGGCTAAGAAAGCAGGTAAATCAGTTTCAGTGGTGAATTTGGCTGGGCACTTTATCTTTTTGCGAGTTGCTTCCAATTCGGTGTAATGACAGCCAGGGAACCTAAGAAAAAAAAAGGGTGAAATAAGGATATATACATGTGTGAGAAATTTTATCTGAAAGAGAAAAGGAATGTTGAAATGCTTACATTAGGTATCGTGAGAAATGCGCAAGCCATTGAAGAAGGGATATCTTGTGAACATCTAGGAAACGAGACATCTCACAGAAGAGTTCAATGGTAGATGCTGAAATCTAAGACAATTCCTCATTCGTAGGAACGTACTCGTCCAGAAAGGATCCAGAGATAGGCAAACTTACCATCCTATACAGATCCCACAGAGTGATACTTCAGCAATCAGGAGGTGAAAAGAATTTGTGGTAGAAGACCAGTACTTTAGAAAGCCCTTGTAAATCATGGTGTCCTTATGAAAGAACTCTGAAGTGGCTTCTATAACATAATATATCTTTGTTGCAATGAGAACATCTTCATACTTCTTCAGGATTGCCTTAGTCCATACACTATAGTATGAACGATTAGCCGAAAGACCCTGTGTTCTAAATTTATCTTTACCCCACAGGGAATCGCGATCACGAAAACGTTGTTGAATTGTTTCGGAGAAATGAGTGGGGTATATGGCATGAAGATTGTAACATGTTGTGAGGAAGTGCATGTATGATATCTGCCCGGTCCTCTGGATTAGGCATTTCTCTGTGAGATAGCCCTCAAGGATTTTTTGCTCTTTAGTGACCCAGTTTGATACATACAGGAGTCGGTTTGTGTCATGTAATCAGTCGGTTCACTTTGGAGTATTGACAAATGACGTTGGAGATGTAAGGGGATGGTGATAATCTCATCTTTGTAGGGATTGCGGAATTTGATGGTGTTGGCGTTAGACTTGACCGTATCCCAGGTGTTCTGGAAGTGTCTCTTATCGTGCTCCTGAATTTTCTCTTAGAAGGCTTCATCTTCGTTCTTTTCCCTTGCTTTCTTCAAAATCACTAGAGAGGAGGAGGATTTGGCAGGGGCCAGACGGGTGTCATCTGTTCAGAGATTGGCAGTGGATTTTAGTCAATCTTCCCAATTAGACTCTTGGCCTTTGGTGGGAGGTCCCTCTATCTCCTTCATTAGAACGGCCGTGCGAATGTGGTTGGACAGACGTTGGATGCGGTTAGCAAAATTGATGACAGGAGCAGCTTATTTAAAGAAGGAAGAATAACCTTCGACAGATCTAGGCTTTTTGAGTGTGAGTCTCAGCTGGTTGTGAGTCTAAGGGTCCAGTAGTATTTAGGGAGGCATGAGGTCTTTTAGAGCTAGCCATCAAAAATCTGCATAAAAGTTAGTGAATAAAATTAAAATTAGAGAAAGGAGTTTGAAATATGCATAAGAATTCTAAGTCCCAGAAGTTGAAAGAGTGGAGCAAATCTTGTTGCATGCAGGGGGCAAGCAAGTTCTAATTATGAATAAGTTTTACATTATGTGTTGGAGGCATTGTGCGCAAAGTTCACTGTGCGCTGAAGGCATTGTGCACAAAGTTCACTGTGCGCTGAAGGCACTATGCATAAAGTTCATTGTGCGCAAAGTTCACTATGCGCTGGAGGCATTGTGCAGAAAGTTCATTATGCGCAAGGAAGTGTTATGCGTAAGGAAGTGTTGTGCGCAGAAAGGCATTGTCTGCAGAAAGGCGTTATGTGCTACCTGTCGTTGTGCGTAGGGAGGTTCAACATGCAAGAGACTTGGGCAAGCAGGAAGTGAAGAAGATACTGAAGGAAATGAGCATTGACCCTATATTTATAGATTGGCGCAAATCCAGTGTGCACAATTTGTTGTGCGCAATCTATTATGCGCAGGTCATTTTGCGTAAAATTGTATAGAGCGCACAGTGAAGAGAAAGGAGCAAAATTAATTAGAATATTGAAGTATTGATCCTACATTTTTGTTTTTGTAGATAAAAAATAAAAAATGCAAGATCAAGGGGGCATCGGCTGAGTCATGAAAACAAGCGAGAGGCCACTTCTATTGCGCGTAAACGCATTGTGTGCTAATAGGCCAGCCCACACGGTGGAGTTCTTGCAATGAAGTCCGCATAGTGCAGGCCACATAGTGGAGTTTGTGCAATGAAGTCCGCACAATGTAGGCCGCACAGTGGAACCGCACAATGAAGTACGCACAGTGCAGGCCACACAGTGGAGTCCGTGCAATGAAGTCCACACAATGGAGGCCACATAGTGGAGACTGCACATTCGGGTCCATATAGAGGGGATCGGCGCATGATGAATACGTGGCATATTTACACGTGTGAAGGGCTATAAATACCCCGTGACCGCTCTAACGGGGTCATTAGCACCAGGTTCATGAAGAGAGGAAGGAGAGGAGCAGACCTTGGAGAGAAAGAGGTAGAGTTCGCACCTATTGTGCGGAACAAGTGTTGTGCGGCGCACAATAGTGTTAGCGCACAACAAGCTGCAGCGCACAACAAGCTGCAGCACACAATGCCCTCTAGCATAGTATTCCAGTGCACAATGCTCTTACGCGAAGTGCTAATAGTATACAATGATGTTTCTCTGTTAAAGTGACATATGTGTGATTTCTCCAGCAGTTAGAGATCAACAAAAAGCTTCAGATTTGATCAAAGGAGTGATCAAGATATATGTCATATTTACTTTGTATTATGGTTATATGAATATTCTATTTTAGAATCAAAGGAGAGAAATGACATAAAAGAATTCAGAATGAATAAATGTTGTGGCTATCTTCTTCATCTTCTTTTGCTAATTATTAAGTGAATAAAGTCTCCCAAATCGAATGCATTTGTTTCCTGTTCAAAACAATTTCCTTGGATGAGATGATATGTCCAAGAACAATTCCCTTATGAACCATGAAATATCACTTCTCCCAATTTTATCACTGAATCCGGTGCCGACAGCCTCCATAGTGCCCCATTATCGGCTCCTGGCACCCATATGCCAGATTCCGATCCTGAGATCTTACACGGAGAATTTTTCAATATAATTTTTTTTTGTAATGGAGCATAACCACAAGCATAACCAAGTCATAAAACAACAACACCATATATCCACTATATCAAAAACTTTGAGTATAACGCAGAAAGAGAAATACAAATATAGATATCGAAACTTCAAAAGCTCAGCTACACACTCCTGCCTTAGTGCTGTTGTGATCCAACCTCACCTGCACGCAACGGTCATGCATAAGCTTACGAAAAGCTTAGAAGGTGGTGTAAGTGTCTGCGTAAGGCAAGTGCCAAGTAGGTAATATCATATTAATACAGAAATATGCTAGTAAGTCTATGAATACTATCAGGTGTACCAAGGCTATGCGATGCAAGGCATGAATCCTATCAGCCATACTAAGGCAATGCGATGCGAGACATGAATGTTATCGACCATACCAAGGCCATGCGATGTGAGGCCTACGTAGCCAAATGTCATATGTGAGATGCAACACAAGCAAGCTAGTCCTCATCAAGTACATATATCAGTACGGTTCCCTTATGGGATATCAACGGGGTCTAGTACACCCCACATTGACTACTGCCTCCCTAGCCGCGCAACCTAGTAAGTGGAAGAGACCACACTATCCACCTAACCAGTAGTCTGCCAATATCTACTTGGCTCGTCGATAGCGGACCCATTTGCAAGCTGGTCAAACTTAGCCTAGCTTACAAATCCCTTACTCGAGCGGATAATGCCACACCCCCTTTAAACCGACCACAACACAGTGGGAGACACGGCCTAGTGGTATTCGGCACTTATGCGCTCATGTATCCACTCGATCTAAATGTTGGAGCATCTTCTTGTACCAAAAAGGTTCTGGGACTTTCACCCAAGGACATCCTATGTGCCCACAGTGCTAAAGCCAATATTTTCGGCATCTAATCCGGCCATCCATGATGTGCCTGTGGAGGCCACGACCCTGATGTCGCTAGGGTGTATAGTGATCATGTCACACCAATGCGAGATACATGAATCACACTGTCTAGTCATGCAGCAATCCTGTACGCTCATGTGGGTAACTCCTATCAGTGAGTCCTATAAATAATTTGCCCAATGGCATATGCTACGATCAGTCACTCCTCATACCAAGCATACATATGATACGTATGAGCATGAATCATGGAGTTATACTAAACATGTTATATGGTGATGAACTATCTTCGTAACGAAGATGTGCCTAGACGGCCTACACACAACAAGTATGGGCCTAACAATGGGCCTTAAGGAGAGTTACAATGCGGACATTTAAACATCATTGCTCTTACAATGTGGACATCAAACCATCATTGCTCTTACAATGTAGATATCAAACCATCATTGCTCCCAAGGCATGACCTGCCATAAACATCATTACATACATCATGGTAGAATTACACATCGCAATGGACCTCATATACATCACATTCGGCCCCACACAAAGGCCTCACATATGTCTCATTGGACCTCACTCATGGTCCTTATATACATCACATTGGGCCTCAACCCATGGGCCTCAAATACATCACAATGGGCCTCATATACATTAAGTGGGCCGCATCACATAGGCCACACCAATGGGCTTTGTATACATCAAGATGGGCCACAATGATGGGCCGCACCATCTACACCATTCACCTATTTTTAGAGATCATTCTAGAGCATTTCCTAAAAATGAATCATAGAGGAAGATCATTTGGACCATACCACAAATAGCAGTGGGGATAATGATCGAAAGATCATCTGGATCACACCATAAATAACAACGGAGATAATGATTTCCACTGTTTACAAATCACAAGGCCCACCTTAACGTTTATTTTCCATCCAATCTGATCATACGGTCATAAAGACCTGAATTAAGAGGAAAAACCAATTTCATATTGATCCAGAACTTCTGACCCCAAACGGGTTCAATGGTAGACGTTCAATCCCACTGGTTTTTACAGTGTGGTCCATCTGATAGATGGATCTGTCTTTTTTTTTTATCAAACCCGCAGAACTTGCTACCGTTAATACTATAGCTATTGCTGCTGGCATGGCCCGTTGTCCTACCATCCAGATGGACGGTTGAGATGTAACACATACCTCATGGCTAGACCCACAGAACGTGTTGATGGGGTCTACATAGATGCACGGTATAGATGAAGCACATACATTGTGCAGGACCCATAGAACTTGTAGACGTCATACAACAGCTATACAACTGGTGTGTGCTGGCCCACTGTCCATAAGACGGACGGTCTAGATATAACAGATGGACGATGTTGATGAAACACATATATCACGGTAGGGTCCATCGTCCCTGCTAGACGGTGATGGACTCCACATGTGAGGGTCCCACCATCCAGCCAGGTGGACAGTGTCGATACAACACATACGAGGTGGGTCCCACCCGTCCAGGATGCTAGACGATGTGGATAAGAACCTTACATCACGGTGGCCACATATGACCTGGATAAAATACATGGGTCAGGTGGGTCCACACGTGTGAGACCCACCGGTTTTATATATATATATATATGTATCAATCAGCATCCAGCCCACCATCCAGCAAGTCGGACAATGCTAGATAGCGCACATGCATCACGGTGGTCCCACGTGGGTGGGCCACACATACTGGACCAAGCCAATATTTGTTTTTCCTCATCCAGGCCCCACCATCTGGATGGTCTGGATGAGGCACGTCCATTAGGTGGGGTCTAAATAGGTGGACGGAGTAGATAAAATGCATGAATCATGGTGGGTCCATGTGGTGGCCCACCAAGGTTTGGATCAAACTGATATTTGTGTTTTCCTTCAAAACGAGGTCTGCCCAAACGGGCAGCAAGGTGCTTGCAATGTGGGCCCAGTTTAGTCCACTAGGTTGGACGGCATGGATCATACATCAAGGTGGGCCATTGTACACGAAAAGGAGAGAGCGAGAGAGAGAGAGAGAGAGGAGAGAAAGAGAGAGAGAACGATGAGATGGAGGGACCCCGACACTATGGGCCCTCCCTTCCATGCATTATAACATACATCAAGTGGGTCCCATTACATGTGGGCCCACTAATCAAAATCAATAGTGGAGATCCCATCTCCACTAAAATGCAAGGTTTAGATGACCTTTTCATACTAGAAAATAAACATCATGATGGGGTCCATGAAGAATGGCCCCATCATGGAATGATCATGTGAATCATGGTGGGCCATCGGCCACAGCTAGGGTCCAAAGTGAGATCCATACCATTGATCGGTAGGCCTCACTTAGCTCATCATCAAAACATAAATCTAAGCCTATAAAAACACTCACCATTCGATCTTCTTAGTCAGATGGAATGCCAAAATTCTTGGCTCTCTCTTTGATGGAAGATGATGAGGATTGAAGGGTTAGGATGAGGGATCTTGGGGTAGGAAGTGGGCACACACTTAGCTTATTTTCTCTCCTTAGGATTCTTCTCTCATGGTTGCTTGGGAAATGGTGGAGAATGGAGTGAAATGAGACGGGAGTGGGGTTGTGTAAGAAAGATGGAATGAGAGGAACAGATACTGTGAGAGAGGGATGGGTGTGTGTAAGAGAGAGTTGACTTATGGGGGGTGAGGTGGCATGGGGTATGAGTTACTTGTCTTTGTTAGTAAGAAAGGTATGGGAGAGGCATGGGTTGTGTACTTGACTTGTGATTGATTGATTGATGTGATGAGTTGTAGAGATTCTCTCGGAACTCGCAACGCGCGACGTTTCTTCGAAATATACGCAGGCCCACAACTCCTAGCCTGGGTATCACATCGGTGCGCAAGATGTGGCGTTGGAACCGTGGTGACGGTGTAGTCGCATGGTACAAGTTTCAAGTTGAGATAACTCAGATCTACAGAATGCGACTCAGGGTCGCGCGCAAATGTCGATTAGAGGTCGCAGGTTGCCGGAATTCAATAGGGAGAATTGAGGGAGTCTACGGAATGGTACGGACCGGGATACGGATCTTACAGCTCTCCCCCTAATAAAAATTTTATCCTCAAAATTTACACTATCATTGTAACTAAGCAAAACTCATAAGGAAATAGGAAACGTAACATCATATATAATCAGATATAATATAAAATACAATCAATCATCAAAGATATGGGGATAACGGTCATAAATCTCAACCTAATGCTCCCAAAATGCTTCATCCACACTATGATGACCCCACTGAACCTTCACTAAGGGAATGACCTTGGTTCGGAGGAACTGCTCCTTCCGAAGCATCTTCACGAACCTCCAACGGCTGCCAATCAATAACAGGAACGATGTCTGACCTACACTTCCTCAGCATAGATACATGAAAAATGTTGTGGATGCTAGACAACTGAGATGACAAGGCAAGCCTATAGGCCACGATGCCAACGTGCCCTGTGATCTTGAAAGGTCCAATAAATCTTAGGGCAAGCTTGCCCTTTGCTCCAAAATGAACCACACCCTTCATGGGTGAGACTTTGAGATATACATGGTCCTCAACGGTAAACTCCAAGGGCTGACCCCAATGATCAGCAAAAATCTTCTGCCGGCTCTGAGCTGTACGCATCCTCTGCCTGATGATGTTAATGACCTATGATGTCTTCTACACAAGCTCGGGACCTAGGAGACACCGCTCTCCAACCTCAGTCCAACAACTCAGAGATCTGCACGGACTGTCGTATAATGCCTCAAAAGGAGCCATGCTAATGGTCGCCTAATAGCTGTTATTGTACACGAACTCAGCCAATCGCAGGTGCTCGTCCTAGCTACTCGAGAAATTAATCACGCAAGCTTGAAGCATATCCTCAAGGATCTGGTTGACCCTCTTAGTCTGCCCATCGATCTGTAGATGATACATGGTGCTGAGCTGTAAAACAAACCCCATCTCCGTTTAGAAGCTCTTCCAAAATTGAGACGTGAACCTCGGGTCTCGGTTAGAAACGATCAAAATTGGAAGCTGTGAAGTCTCACAATCTCCTTGATGAATAACCTCGCAAGCCAGTCTCAAGTCCAGGTCACACGAATCGCAAGGAAATGCGCCGACTTCGTCAGACGATCGACGACAACCTAGATGGTGTCATGACTGTGTTGAATCCTCAGTAAACCCATAATTAAATCTGTGAATACGTGCTTCCACTTCCACAACAGGACGCTCAATGGCTGTAAGGGACTAGGGGGTCTCTGATGATAGGCCTTGACAGGCTGGCATGTGTCACACTTGGCCACAAAACTGGCTATCTGGTGCTTCATCCCTGCCCAAAAATATTGGCACCTCATATCGAGATAGATCTTCATCGAGCTAGGGTGGATAGAAATCCGTGATCGATGTGCCTCAATAATAAGATCTCTAAGTAACTCAGGAATATCTGGGACACATAATCGACCTCTAAAGTGAAGTCCACCATCAGAACTAATCTACTAATCTGACTGACTCTCAGATGCTGCCTCTGCCCGATAACTCTAGAATGACTCATCTACTTGCTGAGCCTCGATCACCCTTACGACAAGAGAGGATTGAATTGACTGGCTCGATGACTGCATAATAGAAAACTGCAAGCCAATCTTGAAGTCAAATGCTGATACATCCTCAAACATCTTCTACTCCTGAATCATCATGTGTGCTACCAGGCCTCGTGGCTAATGGCTGAGGGCATTCGCCACCACATTTGTCTTACCTGGGTGGTACTAAAGATTAAAATCATAGTCCTTTAGGAGCTTCATTCAACACCTCTGCCTCATGTTCAGATCGAACTAAGAGAATAGATACTTTAAGCTCGTGGTCAGAGAAGAGCTTGAACCTAACCCCATAGAGATAATGCCTCTACACCTTCAGTATAAAGAAAACTACTGCCAGTTCCAAATCATGAGTGGGGTAGTTCAGCTCATGGACCTTGAGCTGGCGAGACGCATAAGCCACCGACTTCCCATGCTACAACAGGACACACTTAAGCCAACTCACGAGGCATCGGTAAATATAACAAATCCATCACTCTCAAAGGGAAGAGTGAGGACAGGAGCGAACGTGAGGCGGTCCTTCAACTCCACAAATGCCTGCTCACAAGCGTCGCTCCAAACGAACTTGGCGCCCTTCCGGGTCAACCTGGTCAACGGGGCTGAAATACGGGAGAATCCCTCAATGAAACGTCGGTAGTAGCCCACTAAACCAAGGAAACTGTAGATCTCTGATGCGTTCATGAGCTGGCCCCACTGATGTACGACATCAATCTTCGAGAGGTCCATTGCGATGCCCTGCCTCGTCACCACATGACCAAGGAACTTCACTTCCTCCTGCCAGAACTCACACTTCTCCAGCTTCCCGTAAAACTGGTGTACACGGAGGGTCTGCAAAATAATCTCCAGATGCCACTCATACTCCTCACGGGTCGTTGAATATATCAGAATGTCGTCAATGAATACCACAAAAAATTGATCGAGATACGGAAGGAAGACCTCGTTCATCAACTGCATGAATACGGCGGGCACATTGGTCTGTCCAAAGGACATGACCTATAACTCAAATTGACCATAGCGCGTCCTGAATGGTGTCTTTGGGATATCCTCCTTATGGACCTAAATATGATGATAACTAGAATGTAGATCAATCTTTAAAAAGAACTATGCACCCTGCAGCTGATTAAACAAATCATCGATCCTTAGGAGCAGATACTTGCTCTTAATTGTGACCTTATTGAGCTCACGGTAATCCACGCAAAGCCTCAACGAGCCATCCTTCTTCTTCACGAAGAGTACCAGCACTCCCTACGGTGAACTTCTAGGATGGATAAAGCCTAACTCACGTAACTCATCCAACTAGTTTTGTAGTTCCCCCAACTCCAATGGTGTCATACGATACAGGGCTTTCGAAATGGGCGCAGTACCAGGCACGAGATCAATCTGGAGCTTGGTGTGCCTGCAAGGTGGTAAACCCGGAATCTCCTGGAACACATCGAAAAAGTCATAAATAACCGATAACTGGTCGATACTCAAAGCAACTGACTCCTCAACGGCACACAACAAGCAAGAAAGTCACTCTCCTCTGGGCTTAGCTACAAACTGGAACTGCTGCACACCAGGTATACAGAACGTGACTGTCATCACAGAGCAATCTAATACGGTGTGATACTCGGCAAGCCAATTCATGCCCCAGATGACATCAAACTTAAACATCGACAACATGAATAGATTAGCATGCAAAAAGATATCCTCAACCAGAACGGGGCAAGACGAGCAAAATCAGCCCAACACTGCAGTCTTCCCCAAGGGCGTCGATACCCACAAATCCTCACGAGCAGACTCTAACGACAAACCGGTCGATCGACAGAAATCCTCAGCCACAAAGGAATGCGATGCACCAGAGTTAAATAATATACATGTTATATATGCAGAAACAAGGAGAGTACCCTCAACGACCCCTTCTGATGACTGAGGGTCCTGCTGGGTGGCATAAAATCTGCCTTATTGGGGTGGTGCATGTCCCCTCTAAGGTCTTTGATACTGCTGTTGCCGCTATGGAAGCCTGATCTGCTGCCTTTGCTGCTGCGGGGGAGGTCTCAGAGGCTGGTGCTATGGTCGTTACTGCTGCTGTGAAGGCTGATACGGTGCTCTCGACTGCTGCTACTGTAGTTGGGGACACTCGTGCCTGCGATGTCCTATCCTCTTGGATCCAAAGAAAGCACCTGGGAATGGTCCCCGGGGTGGTGCTGGAGGTGCCACTGGTGCTCAGAATGTTGGGCGGGTCGTACGTCACTGTTGTGGACGATGGTGCTGCTGTTGGGAGCTACCGAAGGGCGCCTTCCTCTTCCAGTCTCCTCTCTGGTCACGGGCCCTCTGAAAACTGGCCTAATCTTCCTTGTAGACCTGGGCCCTCTGCACAATCTGCTCAAATGTCTGAAGCATATGTCCAACCACACGGCTCCTAAGGGCAGGACATAAGCCATTCTCGAAACGGCGGGCTTTCCACCCCTCATCATCGACAAGATACATCGCGAACCTCGATAACTCGATGAAACGTGCTTCATACTGTGACATAGACATGTCCCCCTGGGCTAGCGTCTCAAACTCTAATGCACGCTGCTGTTAAACATGCTCAGGAAAGAACTTTCAGTAGAACTGGTTAATAAAATCCTCCCAGGTCCACTCGAAATTGGTCGCTGCCGCTCGGGCGTCTGATGCCCACCAGTGCTGAACCTCGCCCTAAAGAAGAAATATAGCTAACGGAACCCGCTGTTGGGTTGTATATCTCATGGTGTCGAATATCTTCTTCACCTCTGAGCTCCATATCTCTACTGTTGTAGGGTCTAGCTCGCCCCGGAAGCACGGGGGATCATGCTGTCGGAAGTCTCTGAGTAGGGTACTCACACACTCCTGTTCTTCCCGGGTTGGCGTAACAGTGGAATGCCTACCTTGCCCCTGAAGGATAGTAGTCATCGCCTGCAGCATCTGCTGAAGCTGATTTGTAGTCGTGGGTGCTATCAGGGCTGCGCTGGTCTCAGACGGAGGAGCGTGAGTCACTCGGGTCTCTTTCCTATGTGGCATGTCCTACAGGAAGGAACAAGGGGCTTATCAGCCTTGAGAACTCTCGAAGGCAAAGACGTTAAGGGTCTATATCCGAAAATCATTGGATTTTTGGATATAGACCCTCTGAAAATATTGTCATTCACTTTGAAAATATTGCCATTCGTTGGATTCTTTATCTTGATGGCCCCATGAGGATATACATTAGTAACAGTAAAAGGGTTAGTCCAACAATATTGGAGTTTACTCGGAAAAAGATGTAACCGAGAATTGTACAAAAGGACTTTTTGACTGATTAAGAATAATTTTTGAAGGATGTTCCTATCATAGAACATCTTCATTTTATCCTTGTAAATTCTCGAGTTCTCGTATGCGTTATTCTGGATTTCCTCGAGTTCATTTAACTGAAGTTTGTGCAGCAAGCCAGTGTTGTCCAGGTTAAAATTTAGGTTTTTGATAGCCCAATAGGCTCTATGTTCCAATTCCACAGGTAAGTGGTAAGCTTTCCCATAGACGAGTCTAAAGGGAGACATTTCAATTGGGGTCTTAAAGGCAGTACGGTAGGCCCATAAAGTATCAGTCAAGCGGATTGACCAATCCTTACGATCAAGGTTAACTATTTTCTCCATAATGTGTTTAATTTCCCTATTGGAAATCTCAACTTGCCCACTTGTCCGCAGGTGATATGGAGTGCTCACCTTATGAGAGATGCCATATTTCTTCATTAAGCTTTCAAATGGCCTATTATAGAAGTATGAACCTCCATCACTAATGATGGCCTGAAGCGTTCTGAACCGAAAAAGGATGTTTTCTTTTAAGAATCTAATGACCGTTCGATGGTCATTGTTCCGGATGGGATCGCTTCGACCCATTTAGTGACATAGTCTACTGCTAGTAAAATGTATAAATTTCCAAATGATTAGGGAAATGGCCCCATGAAATCGATGCCTCAGCAGTTAAATGCTTCAATGAGAACTCATAAGTGTCCTTGAACATAGTGGGCCAATAGAAGCCGTACTGTAAAATTTTGGTCGTGGTCTTTTTAGTAGAAAAGTGACCACCATAGGCCTGAGAGTGACAGAAGGAGATGACACTTTAGTGTTCATTGTCTAACACACATCTCCTTAGAATTTGATCTGGGTAATATTTATATAAATATGGGTCATCCTAGAAGAACTTACGAACCTCGACGAAGAATTTTTTCTTATCTTGCATAGTCCAATGTGTTGGCGTGAAACCTGTAGCAAAATAATTAGCAATATCAGCAAACCAAGATAAGTAGGAGAGTTTAAACAGTTGTTCATCAGGGAACATGTCATTCATAGGTGTCGTCTCAAGGAATCAGGGAAGTCGAGTCTTAAAAGATGGTCAGCCACTACGTTCTCTACTTCCTTTTTGTCTCGTATTTCCAAAACAAATCCTTGAAGTAGGAGGATTCATCTTATCAAGCAGGGCTTAGCATCATTCTTAGAAAGAATGTACTTGAGTGCTGCATGATCAGTATAGATGATGATCTTAAATCCAATTAAGTAGGACCTAAATTTATCCAAAGAAAATACTACGGCTTAGAGTTCCTTCTCCATAGTAAAGTAATTCACTTGGGTAGGATTTAAAGTTTTACTTGTATAATGAATAACATAGGGCTTCTTTTCTTTTCTCTGTCTTAACATCGCCCAAATAGCATACTCAGATGCATCACATATAATTTTAAAAGAAATACTCCAGTCGGGTGGCTACATGATAGGTGTGGTGGTTAACATGCCTTTGAGATTAGAAAAAGCTTTCTCCCATTGCTCAGTCCATTCGTATGGTACATCCTTTTAAAGTAGATTGCATAAAGGATGAGAGAGGTGACTAAAGTCCTTTATAAATCGTCTATAAAATTCGGCGTGTCCTAAGAAGGATCGCACATCTCGTATGCTCTTGGATGAAGGTAGGTTAGAGATAAGATCAACTTTAGCCTTATCTACCTTAATTCCCTTGGACGAGATGATATATCCAAGAACAATTCCTTTATAAACCATGAAATGACACTTCTCCCAATTTAGTACCAAATTCTTTTCCTCACATCTCTTCAGCACATTTTTTGAATTTTTTAAACATTCACTGAAGGATGGACCAAAGACAGAGAAGTCATCCATGAAGACCTCTAAATATTACCCCACCATGTAAGAGAAAATACTCAACTTGCATCACTGAAAAGTGGTAGGGGCATTACACAATGAAAATGGTGAGCTCTCAGTCCTAGAGGGGGGGGGGTGAATAGGACTATGCCAAATAAAAAATAAAAGCGGAATATAAATGCAGATAACAAAAATAAATAGCAACCTCAAATACACTAGTCTTAGAGGTTAATACAAACTTTGTTCAAAGGACAACCTTATACCAAAAACCAAGGTTTATGGTAGGACAACTTGATGTCTTGAACTTAGTAAGGATAAAAAACTCAAACTAATACCAAAGGTAAATGAAATAAATCTAGCTATTACAACATTCACCACATGTATATGAAAATAAATCACAGCATTCACTACATCACATACATCACCATCATCATCATCATTAGCCAAAGTCCAAGAATTATAGTGGTTCGATGTGTACATCAATTGTTCTCAAACAGCCACACCTACTCCACTCCCAATATCTACACCCACGAGATATTGGCTCTCATTATGAAAGAAGGTTTTTCAAGGTTCACCTTAAAACCTTTACAATTGTGTTTTTAATTAGCTACAACAATTAAAAACCCCACACATTAAGATTTTCTAGCAATCTCAATCAAAACCAAAAGGAAAGATTTTCTGGCAATCTTACAAACCACAATATAATAAATGAAATATACTTATCTGAAGATTCTTCTTCTTCATTGTAGCCTGATAAAACCACTTCTTTGTAGACGAAGATGTTCAATATTTAATGTTCAATCTCACAAATGAAAAGGTTCTAGGTCTAAATGAATTTTAATTTAAAATCAACCTTGAGCCAGCTTGATTCAATTTCTTGGATCTCAAAAGGGTAAAGCTAAAAGCTAAATTCCCTTTCTAATAAGTAGAATTGAATAACAAGAGATCAAGAAATTCAAATTTTAAAAGCTATAAAAGAATCTTAAATTATCGAGCCATAGCTTCATAATAGCGGGGACTTAATTCTTAGAACGGAGGCTTGATTTAGTTTGGAATTCATATCAAATTCTGAGAAAAGTCTTCTAGTTATAGGGTGAATTTGGTTCCCTCGACTGGTCTAAGGTTTGCCTCGACCAGTCCAAGCAGTAAGGAATTCTTAAAAATTCTAGCGCGATCAGATAAACCTGTCACTTGACTGGTTGAGTGGCCTGCTCGACTGTTTGAGTGGCTAAAAATCTCCTTACTGGAGTTTGAGTCGAGGCCTGCTCGATTGGTTGAGCCAGTCTCCACGACCGGTCAAGTAGGGTGCTCAACTAGACGAAGACCTACCATACTTATCTGAAAATTTGAGTTAATTTCTGGACTGGTCGAGAAAAACCCTGGACTAGTAGAGCCAGTGCTTGGACTAGTCGAACCATGAGTAGGACTAGTCAAAGCAAGGTCCAAATAGATACCATGACCCAAATTCTATATGCAATATGTATGACCTATCCATAAGGTCTTTTTAGGGTCATGTATACCTTAAATGTGAGCATTGAACTTGTCAATTCGATTGCTTTGTTAAATAGTATACTTGAGGTACTTTGAAGCTTTATCTAGTACACTTTGAAGCTTGAAACTTGTGTACTTGATCTTGAGCTTGTAAACTTGAACTTGAGCTTGTGTACTTGATCATGAGCTTGATCATGTAATGCACTTGCACTTGAACTAGTATTTGAAGTCGCACTTGCACTCAGCCTTGTGTACGAACTTAATTTTGTATTTGCAGTTGAACATGCACTTTGATTTGAAGTAGTAGTAGCACTTTGATGTTGATGTAGATGACTTGAAACTCATCTTCGAATGAAGGTGAACTTTCCATCTATTGAACTTGAAGTTGAACTTTCCATCTATCAAATAAGTCAATCACTCTCAAGTGGTTTATCACTATAAAATTTGACAACACGGGGCGCTAGATCTAAAACATAACACTTACATTCCCCCCCTTTGTCAAATTTGTGACCAAACCAATTTAGAGAATTAACCTATTCAATATACAAATTTACAACCAAATCAATATTTCGAAAAGACTTCAAAACTCCCCCTCAATCTACCCCCCCTTAATTTGAGCTTTATGATTTGTAGAGACCTGTACTAAGAAATACATTTCCAAAGTAAAACATACATATACGTATCTCTCTATATCATTCACATGCACCAAACATATCCACATTCTACAAATTCTCCCCCCTTTTGTCACAATATGACAAAAGAAAAGAATAAAGTATAAGTAGGATAGGATATATGAAAAGGATATATAGAAAGAGAATAAGAGTTTAGAAGATTAAACCATAAAGCCTAAAAGCATCAACATCTAACAGTTATACATGTCCAGGTATCAAATAGTCAATGAGTGAAAGTGAGAATTAATCCTTAATACAAGTCCAAAATCAAAATATCAAGTAAAGCATACTAATCAGAGCCAGAGGAAGAAGGATGTGGGATGGACGAATCAATCTGGTGCAGTCCCTTAGTAATGCATCTAAAATACTTATACATATATTTCGTTTGACTCTCTTGGGACATCTTCAATCCATCCACCCTCGCTTCTAAGGCTCGAAGGTGCTCATCAAAACTAGAAGACTGAAAATCAGGATCAACTTCTATGTTATCTGATTCCAATTCATCAAAGATATCATCCATGTTGGCGTCAGTTGGCAGCGCATCTTTCTCTCCAACTTCCTCCCTAACTTCCTCAAGATCCCCGTCTCTTTGACCAGGAGCTAACTTCAAATTCATCTTGTTGATATTGGAATTATTGAATGGAAGATGAGAAGTAGGAGCTTCACCAGGTGACATGACCACAAATCAGTGCAAGGCAAGTGCGGTCATCAAATAAACAAAAGGAATATCGTTATGACCAGGGTGAAGCCAAAATTGGATAATGATATAACATATTAAAGAAGGAAGATACACAAGAATACCAGATATAACTGAATGAAGGATATGAACCATAAAAGAAGTCAGTTCTTCCTTATTTCCAAATCTAGGATAGACATTGGAAATAAAGATACAATGCAACACTATATCTGGGCAACATTTGGTTGGCTCGGAGCACATTCTTAGAACTCCATTTTGAGTCCATGTTGCACAAATTTCTGGTTAAAGAGCATTTTTTCGATTCATTCATTTTTTCAGCCAATGTCAGAATAGGAATGCCTTCATCATTCACTTGGACATCCAACAAACCAGAAATTAAGTGACGATCTACTTTATATGAATATTCTTTAAACAATATAGTGAAGGTCAAATCTTCAATAGAAACATCACCTATACAAGCATACATTCCTTGTGTAATGGAGCGGTATGCCGGTCCGCCCCAATTCAAAATGTTGTCCCATCCTACAGCTACAAGGAGGAGAATAATGTGAAATGGTGTAGGGTGGTTGGCATTTACGGTACACTCAACAATGATGTTGCGGAGACGAATATCCCACGCATATTCGGGGTCCTCTTCATGTGGTCGAAGACTACGCATAGGTGTGGAACGAGAAGAACATGCTCTAGTAGGTTTCTTCTTCGTTCTACCTTCCATTGCAAGGATTAACAAGAAAATGTAAGAAAGGAATCAAGGGTTTCAAACCCAACAGATTTTTCTCAAATACACCAAGGAAATCACAAGGAAATTTGAAATAAAAGCAAGAATCAAGCAATATGAGACTCAAGGAACACAAATCCGAAAGGAAATTGAAAATGATGCACTTACCAAGCACTAATCGAAGGTGGGTTCAACCAGTCGGAGAAGGGGCAAGTGAGGAAGATGAGAAAAATGAAGAAAAAGAGGTTTTCAACACACTTAAAGGCCCTCCAACCATGCGCCTCGACTGGTCAAGGACATACTCGACCCGTCGAGCCACGACTGGTTTAGTATGTGCTTGACCGGTCGTACAAGAACAAAAAATGCACAATTTATTATATTTTTTAAAAATAAATAATTTGTATAAAAATATATAAAAATAAAATATGCAAACATGATAAACTCAGTTTGAATTACACATACCAATATCCATTTCTAATTAAGAAAACCTATTTTTATCAAGTGGTTTAATGATTTTGTCCGCAAGTTGATTTTCAATTTGAACATAATCCAATGAAATAATTTTATCTTCCACTAATTCCCGAATGTAATGATATCTAATGTCAATATGTTTGGTACGGGAATGCTAGATGAGATTCTTAGAAATATTAATTGTGTTAAAATTATCACAATATAGAATCATAGTATCTTGCGCAATACCATACTCATTTAACATTCTTTTCATCCATACCAGCTGAGTACAAGCATTTCCAGTTGCAATATATTCAACCTTAGCTATGGATGGCGATACGAAAGTTTGTTTCTTGCTATGCCATGAAAGTAAACAATTTTTGACATAAAAACATCCACTGCTAATAGACTTTTTATCATCTATATTCCCAGCCTAGTCAGAATCTGTATATCCAGCTAATTGAACATTAGTATCATGTAGATACCATAGGCCTAGATTAGTCATACTTACGACATATCTAATAATTCACTTGACAACAATAAGGTGAGATTTCTTAAGATCTGATTGATATCTAGCATAGATGCCTACGTTGAATGCTATATCAGGTCGGCTCGCAGTTAAATATAATAAACTACCAATCATACTGCAATATAATCGAGGATCTACGCTTTTACCTGTTGCATCCTTAAAAAGCTTAAGAGTTGTACTCATAGGAGTATCAAAGTTTTTGCCATTTTAAAATCCAAATTTCTTCACTAAATTTAGAGCATACTTAGTTTGAGAAATGAAAATACCATCGTCAAGTTGTTTAACTTGTAAACCTAGAAAGTAATTCAATTCTCCCATCATGCTCATTTCGAACTTAGATTTTATCAACTCTGCAAACTTAATAAACGGGTTAGAACATGTAGAACCATAGATAATATCATCAACGTAGATCTAAACTATAAGTATGTGAACATTATGTTTCTTAACAAACAGAGTTTTATCAACACTCCCCATAGTGAAGTCATGACTTAATAAAAACTTAGTCAATTTCTCATACCATGCCCTGGGAGCTTGTTTCAAACCATAAAGTGCCTTTTTAAGGCAATACACATGATCAGAGTATTTGGGGTGCCCAAAACCCTTAGGTTGTTTAACATACACTTCTTCATGTAGATCACCATTTAAGAAAGCACTTTGCACATCCATTTGATAGATTTTAAACTTTTTAAAACATGCAATGGATATGAACAATCTGATGGATTAAGACGAGCTACTGGAGCGAAGGTTTCATCATAGTCGATTCCTTCTATCTGAGTGTACCCTTGTACAACCAGTCTAGCCTTATTTCTTATTATGTTTACTAATTCATCAGATTTATTTTTAAAAATCCACTTGGTTCCTCTAATATGTTTATCAGATGGTCTTGGAACAAAATACCATACATCATTTCTAACAAATTGATTTAGTTCATCTTGCATGACAACTACCCAATTTCCATCAGTAAGTGCCTCTTTTACATTGGCTGGTTCAATTTGGGAGGTAAAACATGCATAATTGTATATGTTTTCAAGTTGTCTTCGAGTACGTACACCAGTGAGAGGGTTGCCTAGGATTTGATCAGAAGGATGATCTTTGACTGATCGTAGTTCAGAATTAGTTTGACAAGATGAGGAGTCAGGTTTATCAAATGTATTGACTTCATCTTCTGCTAAACTCAATATTGGTGTGTTCAGGTGATCATCAATAACCATATTTATGGACTTCTGAATGACACCAAGTTCTCTCATTAAAAACACGGTATGCCTGACTTTTCAAGGCATAACCTAGGAAAATCCCTTCATCACTTTTAGAGTCGAACTTCCCTAAATTTTTTCGGTCTCCTAAAATATAACACTTACTTCTAAAAATTTGAAAGTATTTGATTGTGGGTTTCTTATTAAACTACAGTTCATACGAAGTTTTATCTTTTGATTTTCTGATATAAACACGGTTTATTATATAGCATGCAGTATTAATAGCTTTGGCGATAATTTTTTAGGTAATTTCATGCTATTTAACATTACATTGGCCATCTCTTATAGCACTCTGTTCTTCCTTTCAACAACCCCATTTTGTTGAGGTGTCTTAGGAGCAGAAAACTCGTGCGATATACCATGATCGCTACAGAACTTCTCAAAATTGCTATTTTCGAATTCCGATCCATGATTGCTTCGGATCTTAATTACATTCATTTCATTTTCTATTTGAATACACTTAAGTATTCTTTTAACTTCATCGAGAGTTTTAAAATTTTCTTTCATGAATGCAACCCAAGTAATCTAGTAAAATCATCAACAATTACTAAGAAGTACTTGTTACCACCTCTACTCTCCGTTCTAGTCGATCCTACTAGATCCATGTGGAGGAGTTTAAGAGGTTTGGATGTGGCGGTAGAGTTCACCTTCTTGTGACTACTCCTTGTTTGTTTTCCAATTTGATATACACCACATATTTTATCTATTTTCTTCAATTTGGGTAGACCCCTAATTAGATCAGTTTTGCTCAATCTATACAAATTCTAGTAGTTTACATGTCCAAGGCGCTTGTGCCATAATTCACTATCATTGGTTTGGACCATGTAACAAGATGCTTTAGATGAGCAAGATTCACTTACGATATAGCAATTCTCAGACGTCATACGACCATTTAATATCACACAACCTTTCTCATTTGAGATCTCGCATCCTTGATTAGTGAATTTTACACTATGCTTATTATCACAGATTTAAGAAATACTTAAAAGATTGTGCTTAAGACCTTCTATAAATAAAACATTTTTAAAAGGAGGAAGGTTAGAGATATGTACCGTACCTTGGACAATTATCTTGTAATTGCTTCCATCACCAAAAGTGACTGACCCATCAGTCATTTCTTTATAGTTAGTGAACAAATATCTGTCACCTGTCATGTGCCTTGAGCAACCACTGTCTAGGTACCACTTTAATTGACTCAAAACCTTAAAGGTGGTGTGGGCAACTAGACAAGTAATCTTATGAACCCATTTCATTATCATTTTGGGTTTTGGAGCACTGTTAGTTTTCCTTCGTTTATAATTATTATTAACTCTCACATTCGAGTTAGATTTGAGAAGCTCCTTGAGTAAATCCACAATTTTTCAGCTAAAGGATTATAAGATTTTTTTTCTAAAGCTGATATTATTATAATTGACTTTAGGTGCTTGAAAAGTCTTTAGATTTTTAGAGTTGTTATGATTATTTTGTTTCAAGTCCTTTCCTTTTAAGTTAGAGGATTCTCCTTTGAAAAATATTGGAGAAGTACTCTTATTTTTAAGAGGCATATATTTATCATAGTTCAGACCCGATCTATCTCCATATGTTCTAGATGCGATTAATAACTTTTCAAGTTTAGGGCCTCGTTAGGCATACCTCCATGTATCCTTTGAACTCAAGTGGGAAGATACTTCATTTTTTAGTTTCTCATTCTCTAATCTTAATTTTTCAAGTTTTGATGTTCTGAAATCCAAATCACATTTTCTTTTTTCTAAACAATCATAAATATGAGACTTTTCTGAAACAGTATTTTCAAAATCCTCTTTTAATTTCAGAAATTTCTCTTTTTGAAGTTTAAGTTTGACAGCAATTTTACAACTCTCCCTGTATAGGGCATTATAGGCATCTTAAAGATCATCTTCATTATCATTTTCAGGGTCACTCCTCAGATTTTCATCATCGGTTGAATCACAATTATCTGGGGAAGCGACTTTATGTAAGGCCCATATCCTAGACCGTACCATTCCTTAGACATCCGCGATCTTCTTCATTGAATTTCGGCAATCCGCGACATATAATCGGTATTTGCGCATGACCCTAAGTCGCATCCCGTATATCTAAGTCGACTCGACCCAAGACTTATACCATTCCAACACCGCGACTTGTGCACCGATGTGATACCCAGGCCAGAAGTTGTGGGACCACGTATATCTTGAGGAAAACATGCCGCTTTGCAAATTTTGAGAGATCTCGAAAGAATCTCTACCACCTTTCAAATCAATCAATCAATCAAATACAACCATCACTCATCCATACCTCTCTCTTCCCCAAAGTCAACATAACCCATACCTCTCAAGTCAAGTACACCCATCACACCCATCCCTCTCCTTTATAACCTCTCTCTCTCTCTCTCTCTCTCTCTCTATTCCTTACCCATTTTTCCAAGCAACCAAAGAGGAGAGACCGTCCAAGCATTTCCAAAGAGAGAAAGAGCTAAGTGTGGCCCACTTCCTACCCCAAAACCCTCATCTCAAACCTTTAACCTTCATCATCTACCATCAAAGAAGAAGCCAAGGAGCTTAGCTTACCATAAATCCAAGAAGAAGAGAAAACGGTGGGTGATTTGTATGTTTTTGATGATGGACCAAGTGGGGCCTACCGATTGATGGTGTGGATCCTATTTAGAACCCATTTGATGTATGTGTTATAATGTTTGGTGAAGAGCTCATAGTGGCGGAGCTCCTCCCTCACACACGTCTCTCTCCCTCTCTATCTCCTTCCCATATTTTGTGGCCCACCTGATGAACGTGAGGACGATCTGGACAGTCCAGCAGCAAGGACGCCTTACTATTTATATTGCTGGATGTCCAGTGGCCACGTAAGCCTGTTTGGATAAAAACACAAATATCTGCTTAATACAAGGGATGGTGGGCCACATGTGGACCCCACCTTAATGTGAGTTGCATCCTCACCATCCGTCCAATGGAGTGCCCAGCAGGCCAGATGGGCCAAATTGATGGACCGGCCCGCTGTCCAGCAACAGGCCTGGACAAGGGGGAGAGACACAAATATCCGCTTATTCAGCTAGTGAGCCACTCACGTGGACCCCACCTTACTGCTCGTGTCGACCTATACCATCCATCTAAACTCCCAAGCCATGGGTCTGGGAATGAGGTAGATTCAAATCTCTGGTGGAGCGCACCATCCAACATGTGGACCCCACCTTGATCTACGTATTTTATCCCTCCACACGTGGGCACCACGTGCTATATGTGCTTCATCCACGCTGTACATCCATGGGACCCACCTGCTGTGTGATGGCTGCATGTCCACACATGGGATGTGAGACCCATGTGATGTAGGTATTTTGTACCCACACTGTCCAGCTGTCTAGATAGTGGAAGCCACCTGTTATATGTGTTAAATGCACACCGTGCATCCAGGGAGCCCATATGATGTATATATTTTATATATTGACACCGTCCACACACATGGACCCTACTTTGATGTATGTATCCGATCCACACCGTCCACCCTATTTCCCAGCTCATTTTAGGTGTTGAGCCAAAAAATGAAGCCAATCCAAATCTCTGGCGGGCCACATTGTAGAAAATAGTGGTTTTTGTGATATAGACTGTTAGGGCCCGCTATGATGTTTCTACACACCGAAATATATTGAATATTGTGCTTGTTAGGCCTGTCTCGAGCCTGAAAACCCAACCAGTGGAGTGGATCCTCCTGATGTGTGCCCCACCTATGAAAAATCATGAAAAGACAAAAAAATAAAAATAAATATACATATATGACAGACGTTGTTGCTGCTAGCGTCCAGAGTACGATGCAGAAAGCAGCGTCCAGCTGCTTGAAATGGCTGGGTTTGTGGGACCCAGCAGTAGACCCCACCATAATGTATGTCAAACATCTACATCGTGCAATTGATGGGTCTCCTTTAAAAATGGAGTTTCCCCAAAAATCAGCAGTACACGGAACTCAGGTGGTCCACACTACAAAAGTAACAGGAGATTGAACATCTACCATTGAAACCCTTTTTGGGTCACAAAAGTTTTAGATCTATATGAAATTTGTTTTTCCTCTTAATTCAGGACTTTGTGACCTTATGATTAGATTGTATGGAAAATAAACATTATGGTGGGCCCCACGTGGGACCTAGCTTTGTGAAGAAGATTAGATGGTGTGTTATACAACTATATAGCTGTTGTATTCACGTCAGCAAGGTCTGTTAGTCTGGACATGGGGTATGTGTTTCACATCGTAATGTATATGTTTTATCCACATCGTCTAGTACGTGGACGGTGGGACCCAATTGTGATGTATGTATTGTATCTGCACCTTCCATCTAGTGAGGCCCATCTGATGTATACGTAAGGCCCACCTGCTATGTACACAGGGCCCACTTGATGTATGTGAGGCCATTGTGGCTATATATGAGGCCCATATGGCCGTATGTGGGGCCCATTGTGGCCGTAAGTGATGAGGCCTATTGTGATATATTTATGGCCTTGTGTGAGGCCCATTGTGATGTATATCAGGCCCAAGTGATGAGGCCTATTGTGATGTATATGTGACCTTGTGTGAGGCTCAAAGCGATATATATGAGACACATTATATGTTTGAAGGTCCATTGTATGTGTGAGGCCCAATTGTGATGTATGATTCCACTATGATGTATGTGATAATATTTATGTAGCCTATCCATTTTCTAATTAGTATAAGGTCGTGGGCTCCATTGTAGTTAGATTCTAAGTTCCAAATGGGCCACACCATAAGAGTAATGGCGGTTAAATGTCCATGATGTAAACGGTGGATAAATGTCCATTGTTGGGAACCATCCTAGGGCCCACCATGAAGCCTATCTCCCCATCCTCTCTTTTACCCTAGCCTTGAGTAGAGTCCCACCATAATGTATGTGTTATTGATATATGGATCATCCATTCTTCCAGATCTCATAGGGCTGTGGGCCCTATTGAGGGTCAGATCCAAATCCCAAGTGGACCGTACCATAGGAATAGTAGTGGTTAAACGTCCAACCGTTGAAAACCATACCCTGTAGGGCCCACTGTTATATCCAATTTTCAACCCATCTTCCCTTATTGGGCTATCCCAAATCATTGGGCCCCATTAATGTTAGCGATACCCATGTTCCCCGGTCAAGCTATCCCAAACCGTTGGTCCCTTATTGATGTTAGTGACACCCGTCTTCCCTTGTCGGGCTACCCCAAACCGTCAGGTCCCCATTAATGATGGTGCTTTCCACCATACCTTGTAGAATTATCCAAACCTTGTAACCCACCTTATGTATGTATCGGGCCCCATAAGAAAGCCCAGATAGAGAGGGTGAGGAAGCCCACTTGTTGTACTTAGACTCATCCTCTTAATTCATCTTGATATATACCTACTTGACTCGCCCCGTGAGATGTGTTCTACCTTGTAATCGATTGCTAGGACTGTGTGTTATGTGTGTATCATTCACACTGTCCATTTACCTTCTTAGGATGAGTGTGAGACCTATCTTTAACATTAGTACATCAGCATCCCCCCCTTGCTCTAGATGGGAGAATACGTAGTATCAGGTTTAGTATATCCACCATATAGAGCCTATCTCAATGTATGGGCAAGATCCGCCGTCCTTCCAGTGGACCCCGTCTTGGAATATATGATATATCAGTGCCTTGGAAGGCTAATGTACTATAACGTGTGACATGCTGCATGGACTCCTATAGTTATAGAAGGAGGATGTTGTTTAGTTTATACTCTGGATATGTGACATGCCATTGAAGGTCGATTGTAGATTATTGTTGTCCGCCTTATCAGATAATCATGCCTATATACTTTATTACATCGTGATACATGCCCATACACATCATATATATGCTTGTCATGATGAGTGATTGATCATAGTATATACCATTAGGTTAGTTTATTATAGGACTCCTTATGAGACGGAGTTGCCCTATATGATCGCATGGTACATGGAGGTTTGATGCATGACTAGATGGTATGACTCATGCATCTCACATGTGTGACATGATCACTTAGTGCCCTAGCAATATCGGGGCTGTGACCTCCACAGGCACAACGTGGACGACCAGATGGGACACTGAAAATGTTTGGTTCGAGCATCTAGGCATGTTAGTTGTCCGTGGGTGAAAGTCTCTAAACCTTCGTGGCCAAGAGATGCTCCAACGTCTAGATCGAGTGGATATATGAGCGCATGAGGGCCATATACCATTAGGCCACGTCTCCCACTGTGTCGTGGTTAGTTGAAAGGGGGTGTGGCCTTATCCGGCCAAGTAAGGGGGTTGTAAGCTAGGTTAAGTTTGACCAACTCGCAAATGGGTCCGCTATCGATGAGCCTGGTAGGTATTGGTAGACTACTGGCCAGGCAGGTAGTGAGGTCTCTTTCACTCACTTGGTTACGTGGCTAGAGAGGCAGCGGCCAGTATGGAGTGTACTAGACCCTGGTGATGATCCCAGAGATGTACGGTACTGGTATGTGGACTTACTGAGTAAGAGTTACATACTTAGCATCTCATTCATTCACTATCCACTTGGGTTGGTGGTGCTCACTAATTTGTTATGTATTCCCTCACAATCGCCATGATTTCAGTTAGGTACATGACTAACTTGAGATCATGAGTTTACCACATTGTGTCCAGCTATCCAAATCAGGTATGGGCCAGTTTAGATAGAAGTCCCTTGTGATGGACCCCACAGCTTATGATACTACGTACTATCATCCCAACTCCATGCTCTAGCTTGGTCATTTCTTTCACACCGCATATTATATTGCATCCTCAGCACATGGCATTTGGTTTATCATGACCCCGCATTGCATAGTCGATTGTATTTCATACTCTGATATTGTATGACTTATGGACTTGTCAGTATTTCTGCTTACTTTGATATTGTATGACTCATGAACTTGCTAGTATCTCCGATATCGTATGAATTGTGGACTTGTATTGTATACTTGGCATCTATTGCACACACACTTACACCACCCTCTAAGCTTTCTATAAAGCTTAAACATGACCATTGTATGCAGGTGACGTTAGATCGCAGCAGCATTGAGGCAGGAGTGTGAAGGCCGAGCTTTGTGGAGATTTTATTATATACATGTATTTTCTTTCAGCATTGTAATCAACTATTTATATTAGTAGATATGTGATGATGATGTTGCTCTTGTGATTTGGGTACACTTGTAGTTATGCTCCTTTTCAAAAAAAAATTCACATTGAAAATCCTCCGTGTAGGATCCCAGGATCAAAATCTAGCATATGGGCGCTGGGAGACGAGAATGGGGTACTAGGAGGCTGTCGGCGCCAAATTCGACGATCGAGAATTCTGTGAGCCCAGTTTTTGAGTTTGGGGAGTGACAGAAGTTGGTATCAGAGCATAACTTGGGAATACCTGAGGATAACATCACATATCTGTTGATAGCTACCCTACACTCTATGATTGTTAAGAACTTAGAATGATTAGGTCCCCAAGTTCGAATAACTTAGAACTTTCTGATATAGCTCCCCATTGTGTGTATATTCGAGAGTGTTCAAGGATAATAGACCCTTGTTCCATACTATAGGACATGGTGCTTGAGAGAGCAAGCTAAGCGACTCCCGCGTCCAAGACTAGTACAGCCCCGACCTTATTGGTGAGCGCAGATCAGCTTCAGCAGTTGCTGCAGGCGATGATCACGATTCTTTAGGGGTTGGGTAGGCAACCCGCGGATACACCTGCCCAGGCTGAGCAAGAGTGTGCAAGCTCCCTTCTATGCTACTTCAGGTGGCTCGATCCCCTGCGTTTCCAAGGAGAGCCTGATCACTCGGCAGCGGAGTAGTGGAGCTTTGAGATGGAGAAGATCTTTGATGTCATGAGTTCTACCAACCAGCAGTGGGTCCTATTGGCAATGTTTCTTCTTTAGGACGAGGCCGAGTGCTGGTGGGCATCAGTCTCTCGAGCGGCAGGGACTGAGTTTGTATGGACGTGGGAGGACTTTGCGGACTAGTTCAACTAGAACTTCTTCCCAGAGCATATCCGTCATCAGCGCGCACTTGAGTTCGAGAGTCTTGTGCAGGGAGACATGTAGGTGTCTTAGTATGAGGCCCGATTTCTCACGTTATCGAGATTCGTACCTTACCTAGTAGCGGATGAGGGGCGGAAGGCCCACCGTTTCAAGTGTGGCTTGTGTCGTGGCCTTCGGAGTCTTGTCGTTGGACACATGCAATGACATTTGAGTTGGTCGTACAGCTAGCCTTGATATACGAGGTAGAGTGGGTCAATTCACAGAGGGTCCATGATCAGACCAGAGATCGGAAGAGGAAGGCTCCCTCTAATAGCTCCTGGCAGCGGCAATGATGGCCGCAGAGGCACAGGAACTGCCCAGCTTTCCGAGCGCCAGTAGCACCTCCCCTGTGTCAGTTCACAGGTGCTTGCTTTGGATGTGATGGGATAGGGCATCGTAAGAGAGAGTGTCCCTTCCCTCAGTAGCAGCCACATCAGCCACCGAGACACTCACAACAGCACAGGTCGCCATAGTAGTAGTAGCAACAACCACAGAGGGGACATACACCTCCCCAGTAGGACCCTCAACCGCCAGGAGGAGTCGTCGACGATTCGTGTGACCAAACCTTAGGACTGTCTTGCTTGGTTATTCATGGAGGAGATATCTTGGAAGCGAGAGGCTAAGATTCATGAGTGTTATCCCTACCTCTTTAATGTTTGATTATATTTAGTGTTTCCGATTATATATATGGTGATATAATTTTCCTTCCTTTGTGAGCTCTGTTTAGTTGCGTTGTAGTTTAAATTTCGAGGAAAAAATTTTTATTAGGAAGGGAGGGCTGTAAGGCTTGTATCCTAAACCGTACCATTCCTTAGACATCCGTGATCTTCCTCATCGAATTTCAGTAACCTGCGACTTATAATCGGCATTTTCATGCGACCCTAAGTTACATCCCATAAATCTGAGTTGACTTGACCTGAGACTTGCACCATTACGACCGCACCATCACCACGGTTCCAACGCCACGACTTGTGCACCGATGCGATACCCAGGCCAGGAGTTGTGGGCCCATATATATCTTGAAGAAAACACAACGCTTTGCAAATTTCTAAAGATCCCGAGAGAATCTCTATCACCTTTCAAATTAAACAATGAATCAATCAAGTACAACTCATCACTCACCCATACCTCTCTCTTCCCTAAAGTCAATACAACTCATACCTCTCAAGTCAAGTACACCCATCACACCCATCCCTCTCCCTTACACACACACACACACTCTCTCTCTCTCTCTCTCTCTCTCTCTCTCTCTCTCTCTCTCTTCCCAACCCATTTTTCCAAGCAACCAAAGAGGAGAGACAGTCCAAGCATTCCTAAAGAGAGAAAGAGCCAAGTGTGGCCCACTTCCTACCCCAAAACCCTCATCTCAACGCTTCAACCTTCATCATCTACCATCAAAGAAGAAGGCAAGGAGCTTAGCGTGCCATAGATCCAAGAAGAGGAGAAAACAATGGGTGATTTGTTGGTTAGATTATCTTTTTGATGATGGACCAAGTGGGGCCTACCTATTGATGATGTGGATCCTATTTGGGACCCATTTGATGTATGTGTTGTAACGTTTGGTGAAGAACTCATAGTGGCGAAGCTCATCCCTCACACACATGTCTCTCTCCCTCTCTCTCCCTCTCTCCTTCCCATATTTTGTAGCCCACCTGAGGAATGTGAAGATGATTTGGACTGTCCAGTAGCAAGGACGTCTTTCTATCCATATTGTTGGACGTCCAGTAGCCACGTAGGCCTGTTTGGATAGAAACACAAATATCTGCTTAATCCAAGGGATGGTGGGCCACACGTGGACCCCACCTTAATATGAGTTACATCCTCACTGTCCGTCTAATGGAATGCCCAGCAGGCCAGATGGGCCAGATTGATGGACCGGCCTGCTGTCCAGCAGTAGGCTTGGACGATGGGAGAGACACAAATATCAGCTTATTCAGCTGGTGGGCCACTCACATGGACCCCACCTTGCTGCTCGTGTGGACCTATACCGTCCAACCAAACTCCTAGGCCATGGGTCTGGGAATGAGGTAGATTCAAATCTCTGGTGGAATGCACCGTCCAACACGTGGACCTCACCTTGATCTATGTATTTTGTCCCTCCACACATGGGCACCACATGGTGTATGTGCTTCATCCACACCGTACATCCATGAGACCCACCTGCTGTGTGATGGCCACACGTCCACACATGGGATGTGGGACCCTTGTGATGTAGGCATTTTGTACCCACACCATCCAGCTGTCTGGATGGTGGAAGCTACCTATTATATGTGTTAAATGCACACCCTGCATCCAGGGAGCCCATATGATGTATATATTTTATATATTGACACCGTCCACACACATGGACCCTACTTTGATGTATATATCCGATCCACACCGTCCACCCTATTTCCCAGCTCATTTTATGTGTTGAGCCAAAAAATGAAGCCAATCCAAATCTCTAGTGGGCCACATTATAGAAAATAGTGGTTTTTGTGATATAGACTGTTAGGGCCCGCTGTGATGTTTTTACACATTGAAATATATCGAATATTGGGCTTGTTAGGCCTGTCTCAAGCCCAGGAACCCAACCGACCAAGTGGATCCTCCTGATGTGGGCCCTACCTATGAAAAACCATGGAAAGATAAAAATAAATAAATAAATATACATATATGTCAGGAGTTGCTGCACACTGTAGCAACTAGCGTCTAGCTGCTTGGAATGGCTGGGTCCGTGGGACCTAGCAGTAGGCCCCACCATGATGTTTGTCAAACATCTACACCATGCAATGATGGGTCCCCTTTAAAAATGGGGTTTCCCCAAAAATCAGCCATACACGGAACTCAAGTGCTCCACACTACAAAAAAAAAAAAGCAGTAGGAGATTGAACGTCTACCACTGAAACCCTTTTTAGGTCACAGAAGTTTTGGATCTATATGAAATTTGTTTTTCCTCTTAATTCAGGTCTTTGTGACCTTATGATCAGATTGGATGGAAAATAAACATTATGGTGGGACCCACATCTGTGAAGAAAATTGGCTCGTGTACTTTATACAACTATATAGCTGTTGTATTCACGTCAGCAAGGTCTGTGGGTCTAGACATGAGGTATGTGTTTCATCCCAACCATCCATCTGACGGTGGACCACACCGTAATGTATATGTTTTATCCACATTGTCCAGTACGTGGATGGTGGGACCCAATTGTGATGTATGTAATGTATCTGCACCTTCCGTTTGGTGAGGCCCATCTGATGTATACATAGGGCCCACCTATTGTATGCAGGGCCCACTTGATTATGTGAGGCCATTATGGTCGTATATGAGGCCCATATGGCCGTATGTGGGGCCCGTTATGGCTGTAAGTGATGAGGCCTATTGTGATATATACGTGGCCTTGTGTAAGGCCCGTTGTGATGTATATCAGGCCCAAGTGATGAGGCCTATTGTGATGTATGTGTGACCTTGTGTGAGGCCCAAAGTGATGTATAGACCCATTATTTGTTTGAAGGTCCATTGTATGTGTGAGGCCCAATTGTGATGTATGATTCCACTATGATGTATGTGATAATATTTATGTAGTCCATCCATTTTCTTGCTAGTATAAGGGTCATGGGCTCCATTGTAGTTAGATTCTAAGTTCTAAATGGGCCACACCTTGGGAGTAATGGCAGTTAAATGTCCACGTTGTAAACGGTGGTTAAATGTCCACTGTTGTTAACCATTATAGGGCCCACCATGAAGCCCATCTCCCCATCCTCTCTTTTACCCTAGCCTTGAGTTGAGTCCCACCATAATGTATGTGTTATTGATATGCTGATCATTCATTCTTCCAGATTTCATAGGGTCGTGGGCCCCATTGAGGGTCAGATTTAAATCCCAAGTGGACCGCACCATAGGAATAGTGGTGGTTAAACATCCAACCATTGAAAACCATACCCTGTAGGGCCCACTGTTATATCTAATTTTCAACCCATCTTCCCTTATTGGGTTATCCCAAATCATTGGGCCCCATTGATGTTAGCGATACCCATGTTCCCTTGTCGAGCTATCCCAAACCGTTGGGCCCTTATTGATGTTAGTGATACCCGTCTTCCCTTGTTGGGCTACCTCAAACCGTTGGGTCCCCATTGATGATGGTGCTTTCCACCATACCTTGTAGAATTATCCAAACCTTGAACCCACCTTGTGTACGTATTGGGCCCCACAGGAAAGCCCAATTATTACATGATAGAAAGGGTGAGGAAGCCCACTTATTGTACTTAGACTCATCCTCTTAACTCATCTTGATGTATAACTACTTGACTCGCCCTGTGAGATGTATTCTACCTTATAATTGATTGCTAGGACCACGTGTTATGTGTGTATCATTCACACTGTCCATTTACCTTCTTAGGACGAGTATGAGACCTATCTTTGACATTAGTACATCAGCATCCCCCTCTTATTGTAGATGGGAGAATATGTAGTATCAGGTTTGGTATATCCACCATATAGAGCCTATCTCAATGTATGGGCAAGATCCGCCGTCCTTCCAGTGGACCCCGTCTTGGAATATATGATATATCAGTGCCTTGGAAGGCTAATGTAGTATAACGTGGGACATGCCGCATGGACTCCTATAGTTGTAGAAGGAGGATGTTGTTTAGTTTATACTTTGGATATGTGACATGCCGGTAAAGGTCGATTCTGGATTATTGTTGTCCGCCTTATCAGATAATCATGCCTATGTACTTTATTACATCGTAATACATGCCCATACGCATCATATGTATGCTTGTCATGATGAGTGATTAATCATAGTATATATCATTAGGTTGGTTTATTATGAGACTCCTTGTGAGATGGAGTTGCCCCATTTGATTGCACGGTACGGACAGGTTTGATGCATGACTGGATAGTATGACTCATGTATCTTGCATTTATGTGACATGATCACTTGTCTCCCTAGCGATATCGGGGCTGTGACATCCACATGCACATCGTGGATGGCCGAAAATGTTTGGTGCGAGCATCTAGGCACGTTAGTTGTCAGTCGGTGAAAGTCCCTAAACCTCCGTGGATAGGAGATGCTCCAACGTCTAGACCGAATTAATATATAAGCGCATGAGGGCTGTATACCATTAGGCCATGTCTCCCACTATGTCGTGATCAGTTGGAAGGCGGTGTGGCCTTATCCGCCCGACTAAGGGGGCTGTAAGCTAGGCTGAGTTTGACCAGCTCGTAAATGAGTCCGCTATCGACGAGCCAGGTAGGTATTGGCAGACTACTGGTCAGGCGGGTAGTGAGGTCTCTTTCACTCACTTGTTGCATGGATAGGGAGGCGGCAACTAGTGTAGAGTATACTAGACCCTAGTGATGATCCCAGAGATGTACGGTACTGTTATGTGGACTTACTAAGTAGGAATTGCGTACTCAGCATCACATTCATTCATTCATTCATTATCCACTCGGGCTGGTGGTGCACAACTAATTTGTTATGTATACCCTCACAATGGCTATGATTTCGGTTGGGTATGCGACTAACCTAAGATCAGGAGTTTACCACATTGTATCAAGCTATCCAAATCAGGTATGAGCCAGTTTGGATAGAAATCTTTTATGATGGACCCCACAGCTTGCGATACTATGTACTATCATCCTGACTCCACGCTCTAGCTTGGTCATTTCTTTCGTACCGCATATTGCATTGCATCCCCAGTTCATGGCATTTGGTTTACCACGATCCTGCATTGCATAGTCGATCTGCATTTCATACTCTGATATTGTATGACTTATGGACTTGTCAATATTTCTGCTTACTCTGATATTGTATGACTCATGAACTTGCCAGTATCTCTGATATCGTATGAAATGTGGACTTGTATTGTATACTTGGCACTTGTTGCGCACACACTTACATCACCCTCTAAGCTTTCTATAAAGCTTATGCACGACTGTTGCGTGCAGGTGATGTTAGATCGCAGTAGCATTGAGGCAGGAGTGTGGAGGCCGAGCTTTGTGGAGATTTTATTATATACATGTATTTCCTTTCAGCATTGTAATTAACTATTTATATTAGTGGATATGTGATGATAATGTTGCTCTTGTAATTTGGGTACACTTGTGGTTCTACTCCTTTACAAAAAAAAATTCACACTGAAAAATTCTCCGTGTAAGATCCTAAGATCGGAATCTGGCGTATGGACGCTAAGAGCCGAGAATGGGGTACTACGGAGGATGTCGGCTCCAGATTCGGTGATCGAAAATTTTGTGAGCCCGGTTTTCGAGTTTGGGGCGTAACACTCTGGATAGAGTCATTAATGCCTTGACTTCATTTGAAGTATCGGGTTCTGATTCATTCGACTCAGAAGAAACTTTTGAACTGGATGATTCATCCCATGTGGCTAACATGCCTTTACATTTTGGCTTGTCCTTCTTTGGACACTTATTTGCCAAATGCTCGTATTCATGGCAATTGAAACATTGACTATCTTTTAGAGATTTTCAAGTTTTAGATTTAACCTTTTTCTTCTCAGAGGGTTTTTGAAAATCAACTCTCTTTTTACTTTTGAAAATTTTATAAAACTTTTTCGCAAGTAGAGCCATATCATCCTCTGAGTTTTCATAATCAGAATTAACATTACTATTATGTGAGCTGATTTGGATGATTTAAGAGTGATAGACTTACCTTTTGAAGCTTTGAAATTGAACTTGTATATTTGAAGAGAACCAACAAGTTCCTCAACCTTCATGTTATCTGTGTCTCTAAGTTTCTGAATGGAAGTAACCTTGCAATTGAATCTCTCAGGAAGTGATCACAGAATTTTTGCATAGACTTTGGTTTCTGGGATGCTTTCTCTAAGAACCTACATAGAGTTCACTATATCATTTAGTTTCGTAAAGAAGTCTATGAATGTCTCATTTTCTTCCATACAAATTTCGTCAAACTTAGTTGTGAGGATCTGAACTTTAGACTTTTTTAACAATAGATGTACCCTTGTGTGTCATTTCAAGAGTGTCCCAGGCTTGTTTAGCATTATCACAAGACATAATTCTTTTGAATTCATCAGGTGATAGTGCACAAGTGATTGCATTTAAAGCCTTAGCATTAGCACTGCTCTCATTTTTTTGAAGAGTAGTCCACGTATAATATGGTGTTTCTCTCATGGACTTGGTTCCATCACTGCCTAGAACTTCAGACATTGGTGGAGTCCATCTAGTCATTGTGGCTTGCCACACACTTTCATCAATGGACTTAGAAAGATCCTCATTCGGGCTTTCCAATATGCATAGTTGGAGCCATCAAACAGTGGTGGCCTAGTAATAGATAGGCTATCAAAATTTGACATCCTTAAAGCTCTGGATCGATAAACTCAGGAAATGAATCCAAATATATGATCCACTTAGCTTTGATACCATTTTAGCTTTGATACCATTTGAAAAGGGTGAGCCCTCAATCCTAAGGGGTGGGGTGAATAGGACTATGCCAAATAAAAAATAAAAGCGGAATATAAATGCAGATAACCGAAATAAATAACAACCTCAAATGCACTAGTCTTGAGAGGTGGATACAAACTTCGTTCAAAGGACAACTATACACCAAAAAACCAAGGTTTGTGGTAGGACAACCTGATGTCTTGAACTTAATAAGGATCAAAAACTCAAACTAATACCAAAGGCAAATGAAATAAATCTAGCTATTACAACATTCATCACATGTACATGAAAATAAATTACAACACTCACCACATCACATGCATCACCACCACCATCATCATCAGCCAAACTCTGAGAATTATAGTGGTTCGGTGTGTACACCAATTATTCCCAAACAGCCACACCTACTCCACTCCTAATATCCACACCCACGGGATATTGGCTTTCACTATGAAAGAAGGTTTTCTAAGGTTCACCTTAAAACCTTTACAATTGTGTTTTCAATGGGCTACCATAATTAAAAACCCCACACACTGAGATTTTCTGGCTATCTCAGTCAAAACCAAAAAGAAAGATTTTCTGACAATCTTACAAACCACAATATAATAAATGAAATATACTTATCTGAAGATTCTTCTTCATTGTAGCCCGATAGAACCACTTCTTTATAGACGAAGATGTCCAATGCTCAATGTTCAATCTCACAAATGAAAGGGTTGTTGGTATAAATGACTTTTAATTTAAAATCAACCTTGGGCTAGCTTGATTCAATTTCTTGGATCTCAAAAGAGTAAAGCTAAATTCCCTTTCTAATAAGTAGAATTGAATAACAAGAGATCAAGAAATTCAAAATCAAAAAGCTATAAAATAATCTTAAATTACCGAACAATAGCTTCACAATAGCAGGGACTTAATGCTCAGAGAGGAGGCTTGATTTAGCTTGGAATTCATATCAAATGCTGAGAAAAGTCCTCTAGTTATAGGGTGAAATTCGATTCCCTCGACTGGTCTAAGGTCTGCCTCAACTGGTCCAAGCAGTAACCAATTTTCAAAAATTCTATCGTGATTGGATAAACTCGTCACTTGACTGGTCGAGTGGCCTGCTCGACTGGTCGAGTGGGTAAAAATCTCCTTGCTGGAGTTCGAGTCGAGCCCTGCTCGACTGGTCGAGCCAATCTCCATGACTGGTCGAGCAGGGTGCTCGACTAGTCGAAGACCTACTAAACTTATCTGAAAATTTGAGTTAATTTCTAAACTAGTCGAGAAAAATCCTAGACTGGTCGAGCCAATGCATGGACTAGTCGAACCATGACTAGGACTAGTTGAAGCAAGGTCCAAATAGAGTACTATGACCCAAATTCTATATGCAATATGTATGACCTATCCTTAAGGTCTTTCTAGGTCATGTATACCTTAAATGTGAGCATTGAACTTTTCAATTTGATCACTTCGATAAATAGCATACTTTGAAGCTTTATCTTGTACACTTTGAAGCTTGAAACTTGTGTACTTGATCTTGAGCTTGTAAACTTGAACTTGAACTTGTGTACTTGATCATGTAATGCACTTGGACTTGAACTAGTATTTGAAGTCGCACTTACACTCGGCCATGTGTATGAACTTGATTTTGTATTTGCAATTGAACATGCACTTTGATTTGAAGTAGTAAAACACTTTAATGTTGATGTAGATGACTTGAAACTCATCTTCGAATGAAGGTGAACTTTCCATCTATTGAACTTGAAGGTGAACTTTCCATCTATCAAACAAGTTAATCACTCTCAAATGGTTTGTCACTACAAAATTTGACAACACAGGGTGCTAGATCTAAAACAAAGCACTTACACATAGTCTGAATGGCATCCTTCGGTAAGCAAAGGTGCTAAAGGGGCATGTGAATATGGTCTTTTCTTGATCTTCAAGGGCTATCTCTATCTAATTGTAGCCTGAATATCCGTCAAGGAAGCAATAGTAAGAGTGACCAGCTAGCCTTTCTAAGATTTGATCATTGAAGGGCAAAGGAAAGTGGTCATTCCTCGTGACAGTATTCAACTTCATGTAGTCAATGCACATTCTCCAACCAGTAGTGACTCTAGTTAGCCCGAGTTCATTGTTGGCATTGGCTACGATGGTGATTCCGGACTTCTTATGAACCACTTGAGTTGGACTCACCCATTGACTATCGGATATAAGGTATATGATACCCACATCCAATAACTTAAGAACTTCGGCCTTAACCACTTCTTTCATGTTTGGATTTAACTGACATTGTGGTTGTCGGGAGATCTTCGCATTATTCTTAAGATAAATGTGGTGAGTATAAATCAAAGGATCGATTCCCTTGAGATTCGCAATCGACCATCCAAGGGCTCCTTTATGTTCAGTAAGAGTAGCGATAAGCATACTCTCCTATTCTTGCTCAAGGTGGGAAGAAATCACCACCAGGTATGTCTCATCTTGTCCTAAGTAGACACATTTAAGATTATCTGGTAATGGTTTTAGGTTAAACTTCGGTGCTTTGAGGATAAACGGTGGAGGCACTATGTTAGTTTGGGGCAATTTCTCAAATTGTGGCCTCCACCAATTAACTTCAAGTACCGGTGCAATATCGAGCATGGCATTCATCTCCCTAATCGTGTCATCATCCAAATTATGGGAGTGTGTCAAGCACGTCTCTAGAGGATCAGACGATAAGGTCATCAGAGTTCTATCTTCCACGAAAGAGTCTATCACATTAATGTCGTGGGCCTCATCATCATCCTCTACTTGTCTGCTCATGCTAAAGAAAATAATGAGCTCCAACGTCCTATTTTCAAAAGACAAATTTATGACCCCATTTCTAAAATTGATGATATCATTGGATGTAGCAAGGAATGGGTAGCCAAGTATAACAAGGATTTGAGTGCTCATATCTACAATGGGCTGAGTATCCAGGACGATAAAATCTACTGGATAGTAAATTTTCTCAATTTGGACCAATACATCCTCAATCATCTCCCTCAGTATACGAACTGAGTGATTAGCAAGTTGTAATGTGGTCTGGGTGGGTTTTAATTCACCTAAACCCAGTTATTTGTAGACCGAGTACAGGATCAGATTTACGCTCGCCCCCAAGTTAAGGAGTGCATTCTCAATCTGGTGATTCCTAATTATACAAGTAATAGTTGGGCTACCAGGATCTTTATATTTTTATGGCATATTTTGCTTGAAGATGACACTTACTCTTTCTGTCAGGAAAATTTTCTTTTTGATACTTTGCCGCCTCTTGGTTGTGTATAAGTCTTTGGTATATGAAGGAATTTGTTTCACAGCATCCAGAAGAGGGATGTTGACCTTCACTTGTTTCAACACCTCTAGAATATCATGTGAGTTGGCTAGAGGTTTTGGTGCAATCAACCGCTGGGAGAATGAAGCAATTGACTTGCTTTGAGGTTCCGGTTCTAACCCATGTGAGGCAATGCTAGGTCTATCATCTGTGTCTTCTTCCGAGTCCTTAGACTTTTCAGCCCTTATCGGAATAAAATTGTTAATTGTCTTACCATTTCTAAGAGTAGTGATAGACTTAGCTTGTTCCATCTGATTTGAAGAGCTTGGGTTACTAATTTCACATTGTGGTTTTGGATTGGGGAGACGTCGGGCTGGAAGCATCCCTTTCTCCCCACTCGCTAAGTGTGCCTCAATCCTTTGAATGGATTTGTTAAGGTCTTGGAAAGCCTGTAATGTGTTTTAATTGAAAAGCTAAATGTGTTTTGATTGAAAAGCTAAGAGGTTTAGTTAACCACAGACATGATTAAATAAAAATCTCTTAAGGAACTAAGGAAGAAAAAGAAAACTCTTAGCGGCGGTTCTCCACCCTTTTACTCCACTCCTTAAACCCTAGAAGATGCCTTGAAGCATCCTAAGAACTCCTATTTATAGTTGGGGAACTCCAACTTTCGCACCGAATTGGAAAGGTCCGGAAACTGCCTCAAATTTACGCAGTCCGCGCAAAATCTGCTTAACCTTTGAATAGTCGAGAGCAATCTTTGACTGGTCAAAGGTCATCTTCGAGTAGTCGAGTGGAATCTTTGAGTGGTCGTAGGTCACGCAAATTTGATAGATAATATTACTGGAGTTCGAGCAGAAGTTTCTTGGGCTAGTCGAACCAGAGCTTGGGCTAGTCGAATTTCACGCGTATTCCTTTTATTCACTTCAAATCTTCGATTTTCTTCATTCCTCACTTGGTTTCCTTAGATCTTTGGCATGTGCATTCTTTAATTTTAGTTTTCTAAGATCCATCATTTGCCTTGGTGATTCTTGAGCATCAAATCCATGCTTTTAACATTCTTTTCAATCCAAGCTCTTAGATTTACCTTGCAATATAAACATGAATAAAATATACTATTAAATATTATCGTGTTCATAAAACCAAGATATAAATAGGGAGAAATATACAATATTTGACACTCAACAGCAACACATATCCATTCTCAACAATTTTCCAAACGTCATGGTCCAAAGATTGCAAAGAATAGCTCATTCTTGCTTTCCAATATGCATAATTTGAACCATCAAAGATGGGTGGTCGAGAGACCGAAGTTCCCTCTCCTTTGACTATAATTCCAACTTTAGTTAGGATCTCCCTATAGGTTGTTAAACCCTTTAAGAGGAACCCGCTCTGATACCAAGTGAAATTGCGATGGGACCACTGTTACTGAAGTATGGATATATGACCAAATGTCCTAGAGGGGGTGAATAAGACTTTTAAAACTTTAATCCTTCTTAACTGAAAATTCTACCAATTTTAACATGAGTTAAGTAGGGTTATCACAAAATCATCTTAGATAGTGAAAATCTAACTACTGCATCATATCAAACATGTATTGAATAATTTAAACATTCAATCAGTCAATACATATGAGCACAAATAATCATCACAAATCCAACGATATATACTGGTTCGGCTATGTGCCTACTCCACTCTAGGCTGACGCACTCCCCCTTAGAGTGTGCCGTATTTTACTATTAAATGGTTTTACATCAGGTTGACCATTAACCTTCACAACCTACTCATGATTACCTAAGGAGTCTACACAAGACAACCTTAGAAGCCTACACAAGGCAAACAAGTCCTACACAAGGACATACTAAGAGCCTATGCAAGGTAACCAATGCCTACACAAGGCAATCACAAGTGCCTACACAATGCATAGCCTACACAAGGCAATAATGTCCTACACAAGGACTCAACGTATTTTCCTGCCGGAGGCCTATGAAGGTCTTAGTATGTTAGCCATCGAATACCAGTCCTACACAAGGAAAGATCTTCAGGGTCACTGGACTCTAATGACTTACTTGTAAGTAGGTGAGCCCCATTGTTAGCACATGCTGAAGATGATTTTTCTTGTTGATGGAGGGTCTTCAACTTTCTTGATCCACAATAGCTATAGATGCTTCATATGCAAGTTGCCGGTGTTGGGTCAAGGTATTCTATAGAATATTCTCTATTAAATGTTGGTCATTAAGTAAGGGAGAGATTCTAAAATATTAACCATTCAAAAGATTTCAACTTAATGATTTGCATAAAAGTGTTGCTGAAAGATCCTTAAATGGTGGAGTTCATTCTTCAATCCAATTTATTGGTTTTCAATGACTAAATTTAAGAAAAGATTGAAGGATGAACTCCCATGAGAAAGGAGATTTAAGATGGAGGATAGATCAACTATAACAATAACTCTCTTAAATCTCTTTCCTTTTCTTTGTATGGAACCTAAGAAGCAACCCTCTTTAAATAAGCAATAAAGTTCAAACAGTAAAAAAATGAGCAGAAATCTGTCCTTGTTCGATGTCATCGAAGTTTCCTTAGATGACTCGAATGGACTCAGTCATCTGTATATGGTAAATTGACCTATATGTTTTATGGTAAATTGATCTATATGTTTTATGGTCGATTAACCAATATCACCTGTAAATAGTGTAAAAATAGGTCGATAATTTTTTGACAATGGATATTGTTGGTCGATCCATTCATAATATGGTTTATGATAGACGGGATGGGTAGTTTGGCCAAGAATTTGGCTTGTCACCTCTTGAACCACCTGCAAAATTTGGTCATAGTCCACATGATGAGGTTCGACCATTAGAGATGGCTCAGAATTTACAAAGTAGTATTCTCCATTGTAAGGGATATTCCTAGGAAAGGATGGTCCCCAGGTATTCCCCGATTCTTGAATTCAGGAATAAAATTTTTGTTCTCCCATTCAGGCCATCTAACCTCAACAGGTTAAGGAATATTTTGTACTTCTTGTACCGAAGTAGGATGCCTATTCCGTTGTAAAAGAGGTGATGTCGGTACTAACTATGTTGTTAGTGTTGGTGCCAGATTTCCGTCATAACTAGTATCAACAATCGGTTAAGGAGCAATTTGTTGAGGCACAGTAGGTACTCTTTCAGCAAAAATGGCCATCATGTTATTCAAGCTCTCAGTCTAACTGGCCATCTACCTGTTGAAGGTTTCAGCCTGAATTCGACACTATTCGACCTATGCTCATGACTGCTATGCAATATGATGAATCCCCATTTGCATATCGCGTAGTCCAACCGACATTATCTTAAGAGGATTTGTCCGGGATGACGATGCCCTATCCTAGTTTGGAGTATTGGGTACCGGATTCGGCAACACCTCAAGCACTGGCTGCACCTGCATTTCCTCTTTTTATGTAGGAGGTTGAATAGTACTAAAAGTGTTATGACCTCTCCGGATTATATTGCACTAGTGCATAGTAGATATTTATAACGGCCTAGTAGTTTGAGGTCCCACCAGGCATGCTAAAAATTGTTAACTCTCGGCTTGTTTTTTTATTACATGTGTTGTGTGCGGGTATGCCAGAACCAATTATGCAACTCAATTCAAACCAAACAACTTTGACTCCAAGCGCCAAGATATGCAGATACGTCGAATGCGATCATATATGACTGAGACCTGAGAAGATCAGTTACCTATTCAGTCACTCGCACAAGATTATTACAAGATGATCAAATGACTATCGAAAGGTGGGATTCTTCCTACTAAGATGTGTTGCACTTTACCTTCTGTACGAAAGGATTTTTAGTATACCAGGCAATAAAAAACAACCACAAAAAAAAAACCTTACATTCGACTGCAAGGAGCCTTTTTGAATGAAGAACTATTTATATTGGAACATAAATAGTCTAGCGTAAAAGCATAGACTTATATTACAACTAAAGATTACCATTAGAGATTATCGGTACTCTTAAAATAGAGCTAAAATTATGATAAGGAAATATAAATTGATTGACAATTTATTCTATTGATTTCTCCTTTTATTTATAAGCTTCCCTACTATGCAAATACTTTCACCTGTTTTTGTTATTTACTCCTGCCGTTATGGTGGATCAATTGTTGCCGCATTAGTCAAGCAAATCCTTTTGCTTTTTTGTATTCTTCTAAGCATTTCTCTCATCTCAACCGCTTACTGTCCCTTGAACTTCGTGGTCACACATTGTCATCAGATGACATGTACTATCAAGCTCAGCGCCAACTATACTTATGTGAAAAGTGCTCCAAATATCTTTTAAGATCTTTTCACATGTTATTTTCTCTTTGTGCGGTAATCCGTGTCATTTCCTTATTAGCTATTACAGGAATTGCCATAAATAAGTACAACAGCCAAATCATTGGCCTAATTGTGGATGGAGCAAAGCCAAAAAATTATCAGAGAAAATGATATTAACCATCCAATTTTTCCAACAAATTTGGACCACTCACTGTTTTTATTTTTAACCATCCATTTCATAGCCAATAATTCAATAATTAGACTTGATATATCAGTGTTATTTTCGATACATGCTCCATGCACAATGGAATCCACAATTTGGATGATCCAGGTAGCTCACATTAATGCCAAATGTGAGTTGCATTGAGCCACCCATTTTTAAATGGCGCAGCTAGCTCACTATAATGCCCCTTAAGGATATCCAAGTTCAAATGACCACAACGCCCTTAGTGGTTGTTACCGGGTGTTTACATATGCACTTTCTGTCTATTTTGCATGTCATTACAGGATACGGGCTAAAAAATGGGAAAGATATGTTGTATTTTGTTTTAAAATAATATTAAAATTTGAATTTTTAAATTTTCGGTGTTTTCCCTCCACATTTGAAAAGCTTTGGTACTTTTGTGTTGTGGGTTTTGTCCCACATCGGATTTGAAAAGGTAAACTATCTTGTATATAAGATAGTCTTTTTGCCTAGGGCTTGAGCCCCTTTCAGGGGGCATGTGAATTTGGTCCTGTGGGGGGGCTATGCCAATAGCTCTAATCTATGCCATTGACCACACACGCGCGCGCGCGCCGAGCCGAGCCGAGCCGAGTCCGAGTCCGTGTCCGTGTGCGTGTGCGCGACGCAACGGGACCGGCTGGGCTGGACGCGGGTGCGGTGTGTGTGTACTCGCGTGGATGTGTGTATGGGTACTCGCAGGACTGTATGTGCGGGAGTGTACTCGCATTTGCGCTTTTTCGTTTTAAACCAGAGAGATGCGTCCCTTCCGGTTGGTCGCCTCTGTTGGGTTTAAACCCAACGGACCTAACCTTTTGAAAAGGGTGCTTATGCACCACTTCGGAGTCTATATAAAGACTACCAATTCTAATTTCATATAAAAAAAATTATTATCTCTCTTATAAAACTCTCTCTGATACAATTTTAAGAATTTTACTGAGTTCATCGCTGAGTCAACTCAGCACTTTCGGATTAAACTGCAAGTGGTTTGAGCCCGTGTACAGTGAGTGCACCGCTGGGACCGGGTCATAGTCGTTGTATCCTGGAGGTCGATTGCTCTGGAAACCTGTTGCACTTGGGACGCTGTCCAAGGGGAGCAAATTCGATTTCAAGCCGAGTGACTCAGTCACGCCTCGACTCATTCAATAAGTTCTTCTTTCTCAAAATTTATTTTCTTTTTTTTTTGTTCTCGATTTTTAATAGTCTATTTAATTCAACTAAATATTCCAACAATCTTGAAATCGAATTGTTGAATTACATAGACTATGGCTACAGTAACAGTAAATGCTTCTACTGAGTTAGCCAAAATCAAACCGTTCGCTGGACAATCATTTAAACGGTGGAAACAGAAACTGATGTTCGCTCTGACCACCCTGAAAGTTTCATACATTTTATCTGAATCATTTACTATAGATCCAGCAAATCAAACTGAACTAACAGATGAAAATAATTGTAAAAATTATATTCTAAATTCTTTATCCAACGAATTATATGACGTGTATGCTTCTTACGTGTCTGCTAAAGACATATAGACTGCTTTGGAAAAGAAATACATATTAGAAGATGCAGGCGCTAAGAAACATGCAATTGCTAATTTCTTTCATTATGAAATGACAGACGATATACCTGTTATAAATCAGATTCATGATTTTCAAAGTTTAGTTCATGAACTATCAACAGAAGGAATTAAGTTGGATGAAGTGTTTCTTTCAGGAGCACTAATAGAAAAGTTACCGCCCTCCTGGAAAGAATATAAGAATAGAATGAAACATAAAAAGAACGGTGTTTCTTTGGAAACCACTATCGTACACATACGAACAGAGGAGGCCAATAGAATCAGGGACCAAAAAGAAAATAAAAATGAGATAGATTCAAAGGCGAATCTTGTGGAATTAAGTCGGGCAAATAATAAGAAAAAGGGCAACTGTCATAACTGTGGCAAACCTGGACATTATGCAAATGAATGCAGGCTCAAAAAGAAGAATGCAAACAATCAATTTAAGAAAAAGGGAAACTGCTACAACTGTGGAAAGCTTGGGCATCATGTCGAAACCTGCAGGCTTAAGAAAAACAAAGATAAACCGCAGGCTAATCTTACAGAAACAGGCAATGAGTCTGACATGATAGTAGCTGTGGTGTCAGAAGTCTTCCTTGTAAACAACTTGGAGTGGGTACTAGACACTGGTGCAACTAGGCACGTGTGCAAGGATCGTAGCATGTTTACCTCCTACCAAGTATCAGGAGATGATGAACAGGTGTTCATGGGTAATGCTAGAACGTCTCCAATTGTAGAGAAAGGGAAAGTACTTCTGAAACTTACTTCTGGAAAGACTCTAATGTTGAATGATGTCCTACATGTGCTCGACATTAGAAGAAACTTGGTCTCTGGTTCACTCCTCAATAAGGCTAGTGTTAAGTTAGTATTTGATTCAGATAAGCTTGTAATGATTAAGAATAAAACTTTTGTTGGTAAGGGGTACTGTAGCGATGGTTTATTCATTATAAATGTATCCAATGATAATAATAAGAAGACATTCAGTTCTGTTTATATCGTTGAAACTTTTTATCTATGGCATAGTAGATTAGGTCATGTGAATATAGCATCTTTGAAGAAAATGAAAAGATTAGGTTTATTACCTAATATATCTAATGAAGAATTTGACAAATGTGAAACATGTGTCGAATCAAAATTCATTAGAAAACCCTTTAAATAAATAGAAAGATCATCTGTCCTATTAGAGTTAATACACAGTGACTTAGGTGATTTTAAAAATTACATGTCTGGAGGTGGAAAAAGATATTACATAACTTTTGTAGATGATTACTCTAGGTTCACTAGAGTCTATCTATTAAGAAACAAAGATGAAGCTTTAGATGCTTTTTCTAAATACAAAATTGAAGTTGAAAATCAGTTAAATATAAAAATTAAAAGACTTAGAACAGATAGAGGAGGTGAATATGAATCTTCTCAATTTAGAGAATTATGTGAAAAGAATGGAATAGTTCACGAAACTACAGCTCCTTATATACCAGAACAGAATGGAATAGCAGAATATAAGAATAGAACTCTAAAAGAGATGATGAATGCTATGTTAAATAGTTCAGGCTTACCCTCAAATATGTGGGGAGAAGTAATTCTATCTGCTTGTTATATTCTAAATAGGATTCCTTCTAAATCTTCTGAACAAACACCATATGAACTATGGAAGAATCATGTTCCTAGTTACAAATATATTAAAGTGTGGGGGTGTCTTGCTAAAGTAGGATTACCTGAAACTAAGAAAAGAAAGTTAGGTCCTAAAACAACCGACTGTGTATTTATAGGTTACGCACAAAATAGTGCGGCCTACAGGTTTCTAGTTTTAAAAACTAAGAATAATATTCTAGATCCTAATACAATTATAGAAGCTAGGGATGCAGAGTTCTTTGAGAACATATTCCCTATTGAAATCTAAATCTATAGGAATAGAGAAAGTCAATGAATCAGATATTGCATCTACTAGTAAAAATGCATACGAGAAAGTAGTAGAAGAGATACAACCAAGAAAAAGTATTAGGGTTAGAAGAGAAACTAACCTAGGAGATGGTTTTTTCACTTTCTTAGTAGAAGATGATCTTACAACCTATATAGAAGCAATTAACTCTCCAGATGCAACCTTTTGGAAGGAAGCAATAAATGATGAGTTAGAATCTATTATATCTAATAACACTTGGAAAATTGTAGACCTACCACCTGGAAATAAACCAATAGGTTGTAAATGGGTGTTTAGAAAGAAACTAAAACCAGATGGGACTATTGATAAGTTTAAGGTTAGGTTGGTAGCAAAAGGCTTTAAACAAAAAGAAGGAATATATTACTTTGATACATATTCTCTTGTAACTAGAATTACAACTATCAGGGTCTTAATAGCGATAACCTCCATATATAAACTGGTGGTACACCAGATGGACGTAAAGACAGCTTTCCTAAATGGAGACTTAGAAGAAGAAATATATATGGAACAACCTGAGGGTTATAAGATATCAGGAAAAGAAAATAAAGTATGTAGACTAATTAAATCATTATATGGTTTAAAACAGGCTCCTAAACAATGGCATGAAAAATTTGATGGTGTTTTAAAATCAAATGGTTATCATATAAATGATGTAGATAGATGTGTATATAGTAAAATTTCTGAAAATGATTATGTTATTATATGCCTTTATGTTGATGACATGCTTATTTTTGGAACTAATATTAAATTAGTTAATACAACTAAGAAATTTTTGTCATCTAAGTTTGACATGAAAGACTTAGGAGAGGCTAATGTAATCTTGGGTATTGAAGTAACCAGAAAAAATGGTGTTATTATATTATCTCAATCTCATTACATTGAGAAGATATTGAGAAAGTTTAACCATTTTGACTGTTTACCTGTCAGTACTCCTTATGATTATAGTGTGACTCTCATAAAGGATACAGAAAATAGTGTGTCTCAATTAGAGTATTCCAGAATAATTGGTAGCCTTATGTATCTAACAAACTGCACTAGACCAGACATTGCTTTTGCAGTAGGAAGGCTAAGTAGATATACACATAACCCTGGAAAAGAGCATTGCAATGCTTTGTCTAGGATTTTGAGATACCTAAAAGGCAGTATAGCCTATGGTTTACATTATAATGGTTTTTCTACTGTATTAGAAGGATACAGTGATACTAACTGGATTAGTGATTCAGATGAGACAAAATCCACGAGTAGATATGTCTTCACTTTAGGTGGAGGAGCAGTCTCTTGGAAGTCTACCAAGCAGACATGTATCACTCGGTCTACTATGGAATCCGAGTTTATTGCCTTAGAAAAGGCTGGAACAGAAACCGAGTGGCTTAGAAATCTCTTGGCTAATATACCATTGTGGCCAAAGCCTGTATCGGCCGTATCTATTCATTGTGACTGTCAAGCAGCTATAGCGAAAGCAAAGAGTAAAATATATAATGGAAAGAGCAGGCATATTAGACTCAGACACAACATAGTGAAACATATGTTGCGTGATGGAGTCATATCTATTGACTTTGTGAGGTCAGAAAAGAATCTAGCAGATCCTCTGACTAAAGGACTATATAAAAGGTTAGTCAATGATACATCGAAGGGAATGGGGCTGAGCCTAATATATGAGCTGCTAGTGTCGGCAACCAAACTTATACAAGTGGAGATCCCATGAGATAGGTTCAATGGGTAAACAACAAGACACGAGGTAGACGATTGCACTGAGTTGTATGAGCCCCTTCTATGGTGTACAGTGTGAGCAGCAACGCAGAAGGATGTGTTGTTAGAACTCTTAATGAATCCATAGCCATATATTTGGTGGTGTATACAGTTGCTGCATACACTTGATGGAATTCACCTATATGGGTGTGGAGGTGGAGGCCGCTTCCTATGAGAATCTAGGCGAATTCTCTAGAGCACTCATGAAATCCAGGTAAAGGTGTATGGCCGAAACGCACCGAACCGTAGAATCACTTGCAGAGGAAGAGTTGTGTGAGTGGCATGTACTTGCGATCTACATTAAAAGGATTCAGGTTCAAGACTATGATGTCACCTGATTCCTGTAGACCTGTCTTGCTTACTCTAATGTCGGTTCAAGTCTATGGTGACACCGGCACCATTGCACAACTATTACGCTTTAATCCGAAAGGGTTTATTTTAAAACATGTGGGGGATTGTTGTATTTTGTTTTAAAATAATATTAAAATTTAAATTTTCAAGTTTTCGGTGTTTTCCCTCCACATTTGAAAAGCTTTGGTACTTTTGTGTTGTGGGTTTTGTCCCACATCGGATTTGAAAAGGTAAACTATCTTGTATATAAGATAGTCTTTTTGCCTAGGGCTTGAGCCCCTTTCAGGGGGCATGTGAATTTGGTCCTGTGGGAGAGCTATGCCAATAGCTCTAATCTATGCCATTGACCACACACGCGCGGGCACACCGAGCCGAGCCGAGCCGTGCCAAGCCGAGCCAAGCCAAGTCCGAGTCCGAGTCCGTGTCCGTGTTCGTGTGCGCGTGCGCGACGTGACGGGACGGGCTAGGCTGGGCTGGGCGTGGGCACGAGCGCGGGTGCGGGTGCGGTGTGTGTGTACTCGCGTGGATGTGTGTATGGGTACTCGCAGGACTGTATGTGCGGGAGTGTACTCGCATTTGCGCTTTTTCGTTTTAAACCAGAGAGATGCGTCCCTTCCGGTTGGTCGCCTCTGTTGGGTTTAAACCCAACGGACCTAACCTTTTGAAAAGGGTGCTTATGCACCACTTCGGAGTCTATATAAAGATTACCGATTCTAATTTCATATAAAAAAAAATTATCTCTCTTATAAAACTCTCTCTGATACAATTTTAAGAATTTTACTGAGTTCATCGCTGAGTCAACTCAGCACTTTCAGATTAAACTGCAAGTAGTTCGAGCCCGTGTACAGTGAGTACACCGCTGGGACCGAGTCATAGTCGTTGTATCCTGGAGGTCGATTGCTCTGGAAACCTGTTGCACTTGGGACGCTGTCCAAGGGGAGCAAATTCGATTTCAAGCCGAGTGACTCAGTCACACCTCGACTCATTCAATAAGTTCTTCTTTCTCAAAATTTATTTTCTTTTTTTTTTATTTGTTCTCGATTTTTAATAGTCTATTTAATTCAACTAAATATTCCAACAAGATATAAAGCTCGAGTGGACCATACCACAATAAAGTAATGGGAACAATGACACCTATGATTAAAATCTTCTTATGACTAACGATGATGCTTATTTTCAGACAAACCCAAGGTTGTACACAAACCAAGTTAGCTCAGTTAGCTCACTCGACTCGAAAAAGCTCAATTCAACTTGGTTTGAAACCAAGTTCGAGCTGATTTTTTGAGCTCGAAAAAAATTTCAAACTGAGTTTGGACTTGCTCGTGCTTGACTCGACTCGGATTGAACCCAACTTGAATCGAACTTGGATCGAACCAGTTCGGTGACTCGGTTACTTTGACATTGATGTTGCTCACCAAGTGTTTGATGAAATGACTCGACGAAGTGTGGCTAGTGGCAAGGAAGGTATGTATATGAAACAAATATCCTTTTTTTTTTCCTTGATTTTTATATTGCATAGAAGGTATTTGATGAAATACCTGTAAAATTATTACTGTTGTTTTACATACAGTGAAATTTTGAAGGTGCAGTTGATGTATTTCTGAAAATGCTGCATAGGCGAACTCGTCTTGATCTTGACTTGAACTCAGCTTGAACTGGCCCGAGCTGCTGACTAAACCAAGTCGAGCAAGCCAGTCAAGCTCAAGGACCAAGCCAAGCCAAGTTCGAGCTGGGTCAGCAAATGGTTGAGCCAAGTCTCGACTCGGTTCAACTCGTGTACACCTCTACACACATCAGGATGAAATGAAAACTCAAATATCAGCCTGATCTAAAGCTTCCTTGGCCTAGGAAGTTTTCAATGGTTGACGTTCAACTCCACCTGAGCTTTGGATCCGACTCTCATTTTAAGTCAATACCCTGAAATAATCTTTCAAGTTGGATGGACAAGGTTGATGTAACACATACATCATTAGCTCCACGGAACATGGTGACGTCAACACAGTACTAAAGTGAGTGGTGTGTAGCCCACCACGCAATCCACCCCTTTCCTTCCCGCCTAGACGGAAATTGGTCCAGGCAGGGGCTCCGTAGGGCCACTGTGATGTACGGGTTTTATCCACGTCCATCCATTTTTCAGATCAGTTTAGAGTAAAAGCCAGAAAATAGGAAAATCTAAGGCTTAAGTGGACCACACCACAGAAATCAGCCGTGATCATGACGCCACTATTGGAACCATTCTACGCCCACCAATGATGTTTATTTGTCATCCAACCTGTCCATAACTCATAAAGACCTGGATGAAGGGAAAACACAAATGTCAGCTTGATCCAAAGCTTCCCGTGGCCTCCAAGAAGTTTTTAATGGTGGGAGTTCAATCCCCACTGCAGTCCACTTGAACCTTGGATCTACCTAAAGTTTGGGCTGATCTGAAGGAAAAAATAATAATAATAAATAATGGATGAACAGCGTGGATAAAATCCATACAACACTGTGGGCCCCACAGAACATCTGCCTCGACCGATTCCTTCCATGTGGGGCAGACAATCCACTTTCGGTTGGTTGAGAGAAGACCATTGATACTCGCATCGTACGACCACCCACACAAGTGCACACAGCCACAACCTTACCTGTTCCATACATGCACATCAATCCAAACCATCCAAATATGACCCATCATAGATGGGGCACAGCCCCAAAAGTCAGACTGAATGGATTATCCTAATCGCCAGTTACTTCATCCATTTATCTTAGACCATATAATTTTTCGTTTCATGCGTTCATTTATTACCCACCAATCAAACCGGTCAGGATTGGGCCGTCCATCTAAAATGGGCGGCCCACACATTGTTAGATGGACGGCCCACACATTTGTACAGCTCAGATCATACTCTGCCAGGGTATTTCAAATAACTACTCTTACTAGGATTCATGAAAGAGAATTCCAAATTTTCAGAAAAGTAAAACAGAAAAAAGGGTATCCCCCAAGACACTGCAACAAAATGCTGCAAGGGTGAAAGACAAACATCATTACATAAAAGAAACTAAGAAATATTCAAAACTAACTAAAACAGGGAAAAAACAAACTCCCAAAAGAAAGATAACATAAGGAGAGAGAAGAAACTCAAAAAGGAAGCAGAAGAGAAGCAATAGCTATTACTCTTCCCCTCGTGTACATGCCAAAAACGTGCACCCCACGCTCACCTTCCTCTTCCATGTTCATCACCATTTTCTCTCTCTTCCTATGAAATCAGGACTGCCCATTTTCAAATAACACCTCATCAGACAATTCTCGACATCAACATCAAAAACCCATTTCCAATATTAACTACATTCTCCATTTCCAATCTAACTACATTCTTTCCATATTCAACTGAATTCAGAAAGCCTACATTCAAACTCCGAAACCGTTTTCCCACTCAATCCACTACAATTCGAACATAAATTAGATATCACGCCGAACTCGATCGGTCAAGCTGAGAAGAGTTCTTTTGATAAGGTATGCATTCAAATTCATCACATTACAAGAGTTGTTAGAACATAATCAGTATTGCTGTATAGCATCCTTCGGCCATTGGTCTGAAAAATGTGAAGCCCCTGGTTCTGCTATCCAAGCAATTGACATACCCCAAAGTCTCCAAAATGGGATGATCCTAACCCGTCGGTCAGTTGTCTCCAAGTAGTTAAGAAATTTTCAGCAACCATTTCCATGAAACGTGAACAGTGAACAAGACCGAATGTTGGAGTTTTGGGCAGGGTCCATCTATGATGGGGACCAGCAGATCAACAGTCTGGATCAGCAAACCATGGGACCCACTTTCATAAATTGGAGGCCTGAGGACAGTACCCATATCGTTGGGTCGAAGATCATACAATTTCTCTATTGTTTCATACAATTTGAATTTCTATCCTTTAAAAGAAAAGTTTAGGAATTTCTTGCACATTTGTTTCAGTAAGAACCTTTTTGTTTTTTGTTTTCTTGTTCAAAAAGAAAGAATATTTCTATCACCTGATAACCATTCTGCTGGAATTTTGTGCAGTTTCTATTAGAATTTCCATAGAGATTAGAGGGCAAAAGCTTTCTGCACCATGGAATACAGGAGTCCCAAATTGAAAGAAGGTGAAACTAGCGTTTGTCTGCAGATCATCGAACAGTGGCATCTGCCCACAAAGTTCAGCGAACCCCAGAGAGAAATCCCTGATGCAATGGAAAAGACAGACAGTAACACGGACTCGGGTGGTTCTTCCGTAAGACAGGCTGATCAGGCACCAGAAACGAAGCTCACCCTTTTCGCTCTTCAGCTGGCAATTCTTTAAAAAACAGCGAGTGGCCTTGGAACTCTGGGATTCATCTGGGCCACGGTCGTTCTTCTGGGAGGTTTCGCCATTACCTTGGATAAAAAGGATTTCTGGTTCATCACCATTATTCTCCTCATCGAGGGAACGAATTTTCAGCCGAAGTCATGAACTCGAATGGCAACAGCAGGCCACATGGTCACTAACAGATGCAGGGAAGTTCAGCTTCCGAGCATTGAAATCCAGCTCCAACTTCCTGATTCGGACTCTGAAAACTTTATTTCCGCCATTTTCAATCATCCGACCAGAAACAAACAACAGCCGAGAAGTAACAGACAACACCAACATCAATAAATCAAGAAATCAAGATAGCCAGAATCCGGCAACACGAACATGGGTGACACAGGAAGTCCCTTTACTTCCACATACAGGATGGATATTCCTGACGAAGAACATAAGCAAGTTTCTCTACTGCCTTCAGCTGTTATCAGCCTCGGCCTGCGTGTCACTCTCACTGATAAGGCTTATCCAGCAGGACTAAGGGGATCTAAGCAAAGGGGATTCTGACAAGAGGAATCGGAAGTCGGCTTTGAATATTTTCTATGCTTTGGCCCTTGCTGAAGCTCTCTTGTTCTTGATGGAAAAAGCCTACTGGGAATGGAAGGTAAGCTATGGTAAATTGCTGCATAAGGTAAACAATGAATATGAATTCGGTAATTCAGGCTTAGTTTCAATCAAGCAGTTCTTCTATGATGCCTACTCGAGATGTGTACGGAATCCAATGAGGAGGCATGTGGTAGTGACATGTTGACCACATCAAAATCCATATATTTCACTGATGAATGGATTTTGAATAGAGTGGCTTTGTATCACATGACTCCTCCTAGGAGTTGGTTTACCAGCTACTGTGAGTGCGATGGTGGTCAGGTGTTTATAGGCAATAAGAATGCATATAACATGGTTGGTATTAGATCGGTGCGCATCAAGACGTTTGATGACATGGAGCATATCTTGACAAATGTGATATACGTTCTTGAGTTGAGGAAGATTCTGATATCTCTAGGAGTACTCGAGGTACTTGGGTGTAAATTCATCTGATTCAATCGTATGCTTAAAGTTTCAAAGGGGATACTTGTTGTCATGAAGGCACGGAGGAAATGTAACCTTTATAGGTTAATTGAGACCACTTCATCGGGTCGAGCTGCAATAGCTTTAGTAGATTCCACGTTTGCACGTATGTGGCATGCACACCAAAGCCACATGATCGAGCAGGGCATGTAGGTACTTTTTGACTGTTGTTTAATTCTAGTTTTTAAAAGCATTGATTTTAGTATATGTAAGCATTGTATATATGGTAAACAATTAAGGTTATTGTTTAAATCTAAGAAACATTTATATAATGGGGTTCTAGATTATGTGCATTCTAATGTATGGGGGTCATTACTCATAGTTTCTGGTGGAGGATCTTCATGGTTTGTTATGTTCATTGACGACTACTCTAGAAAAGTATAGGTCTATTCTATGAAAAGTAAATCTAAGGTTTTCACCAACTTAAAGTAATTAAAAACAATGGTGGAAAAGCAGACAAGGCAATAGGTGAAAGTGTTGAAATAGATAATGGTGGATGAAAGGATCGTGAGGCACAATACAGTTTCACCACATACCTGAGCAGAATAGTTTGGTTGAGCAGATGAATTAGACTCTCTTGGAGGGCCTGATGCATGATGAGCAATGCTGGGTTGGGTAAGGAAATGTGGACTGAAGTCATTAACACAACTTGCTAGTTAGTGAATCTATCCCCTTCTATGCCTATAGATTGTAAAATTTCTGAGGAAGTGTGGAGTGGTTAACAGGTATACTACTCAAGGCTATGAGTATTTGGTTGTGATGCTTACTCCCATGTACCATCAGTTGAGAGAGATAAGCTGGACCAAAGGGTTAAAAAGTACATCTTTATCAACTATGGTGGTGGTGTGAAGGGTTACAGGTTATATGACCAGGTCACAAGGAAAATTATATTTAGTCGTAACGTCAGATTCGACGAAGGGTCCTTGTTCCTTAAGGATGAACACAAGGGGGATGAAAAGTTAGTTGTGGACGTTTAGATAAATAGAGATGAGACATGGGATGATATTGAGACGTAGACAGAGGTATATGAGCAGGTGGAGCAGCCATTTGTGAGAAGAAATTTGCCAAGGGATTGTAGGTTACCGGTGAGATACAAGAATAACTCGAATGTTGTATTTGCCCTCATTGAGGATGAAGGGATTTGTCTACTTTTTCGAAGGCTCTTGACAATGTAGATACCGAAACGTGGATAGCAACAATGCATGGCAAGATGAACTCTCTATACAAGAATGAGACGTGGGAGCCGATGGAACTTCCCATCAGTCGTAAAGTGATCGGTTGCAAGTGGATCTTCAAGAAGAAATAGGATAGGTACTAGGCAAGACTAGTAGTGAAGGGATATATATATATATATATATATATATATATATATATATTTGCTTATTATTATTATTATTTATTTATAAAGAAGTGGACTCATGCCACGAGAATTTCATTAATCATGAGAACTTTACAGCCATTCGAGTGGGTCCCAACAAAAAGAATCGGACCTCACCTATCATATATCCACACGCTACACTAGACTAAGATTCTCTCAGGTAGCCTAAGCCTATTTTGTCAAGAAAGAGGAGACCCCTAATGTGAGGGGGAAGATCAGACTCTGATTGGAAGAAAGAATGAAGCTGGCCATTACTACCCATCCACGCGAGTCCATCTGCCATTGCATTTGCTTCTCTCAAGGAGTAGGAAAGGGAGATATCCATGCCTACCATAAGAGATTTAATCCTAATCCACCAATACCATATGAACCATGACGGGGAGCAGGACTTGGAGATGGGAGTCCACAGCCATTTTGGAATCACTTACCAAATCAACTTTGGAGAAGCCCATGGTCCTGCAGAGGGATAAGGCCTCCCAAATCACCTTGGTTTTGGCCCAGCTGTTAGAGTCATGGCCGTAGCCGAAGTGGAATGTGAAGATGAGGGCCCCAGAACTGTCCCTTGCGACACCACCACCACCTGAAGGACCTGGGTTGCTAAGAGAGGAGCCGTCCACATTCAATTTGATCCTGCCGGGGCAGGGCCGAGTCCAATGGACTCTCTGGAGAGAGGTGGAGCAGGAATTAGACCCATTCATCCCCAGGCTATTGAGGGCCTCTGTAGATGAGCGACTGATGGATTTTGGGAGAGGGAGAGATGGGGCCATAGCTCTGATCCAGTGTAGGATGTTGGAGAGGGATCGGTCTACATTGATGGTAGTACCTTCCATACGGTTAGAATTTCTGGCTGTCCATATTTCCCACAGAATACGAGATGGCATAAGGCCCCTGAGGGTGCAGAAGGAGTCAACCATGGATGGAGAAGCCCACCAAATGGAGGCTCTACCCATAGCTGAATGCGAAGATACAGTGGAAGGGACGTGAAAAAAGCTCCGCATTTATGCCATAGATTCAGTGCTAAGTCTCTCGAGGAGAAAAGATGATCGATGGATTCGACGGATGAATTCAGAGAGGACGGGCAACAATTGCATCTAGATGCCATGGCGACTTCTTTAGCCTGAGTGTTGGTGTCCACCGGGAGAGCTCGAAGAAATATTTTCCAGGTAAGAATGGAGATTTTGGGTGGAAGGTTGGAGTGCCAAACCCATCTGGACCAGTCTAAAAGGGGGCCTGCTGATTTGGCGCATCGCCAAGCTGAGGTGATAGTGAATTCACCCATCTTGGAATGGATCCATATCTGGGTGTCTTCAGCAGGGGAAGTGTAGAAGCCGTTGTCCGAGATGTGGTCGATCACCACTTGAGGAAGCAAGGTCTTGGCATTGGGAGAGTGGAGCCAGCAAGACGGTCCAATCCAGTCGCTGACACATTGGGGCTGGTTGGAAGTGGAGTTGATTACCCAATTTTGTAGGGGTCCTAGACCAGTCCAGTCTGCGTGCCAGAAGTTGCAGTCACCACGCCCCACAAGCCATCGTGTATGGGTATCGATTGATGGGATGAGGCTATGGATTCTCTTCCACAGAGGGGAAGCTATGGAGTTGATTCCGCCAGTATCGCTAGGGGAGAAGCAGTTTTTGTCCTTAACTAATGATGCCCAGCAACTACCTGGGCCCCTGCATGACACAGACTAAGCCATTTTCATTCTCAGTGCCTTCATGACACTGTGCAAGCTCTTCACTCCTAAGCTGCCCTCAATTTGGGCCTACAAATAGACTTCCAGCTAACCTAGTGATGTCGTTTGCGGGGCCCATCCAAGCCCCAAAAGAAAGCTACAAAAGATTTCGCAAGCACATCCAGAATACTTGCAGGGATGTTCACAGCCACTATGGTGTGGACAAGGATGTTGCAGAGAACGTGGTTGATCAAAGTGAGGCGACCTGCTTGTGATAAGATACGGCTGTTCTAACTAGAAATGCGACGGGATATGCTATCAAGAACAGGCTGGAAGTAGGCTTTCCTTAGCCTACCCTTGAAGATTGGGATGCCTAGGTAGGTAAATGGAGTGTTCCCTTTGTTGAAACCGAGAATACGCTGAATAGCTCTCACTCTCGATTCCGATTACTTGACCGAGCTGAGGAAGAAGCTCTTGTTGGCATTGATTTTCATGCCAAAGGAGGACTGGTATATGGAAAGGAAGTCTTGGATTTTCCTGAGGGAGTCACTGTTGTCGTTGGCTAAGAGAACTGTATCATCAGCGAAGAGTAGGTGAGAGATGGGGCAGATACTTCTGTAGGTGAAGAAGGGCTGACAGAAACCTCTCACAACAAGTTATCTATAGCCTCTACTGAGGACGTCAGCCGTAATGATGAACAGGGCTAGGGAGATGGGGTAGCCCTGGCGGAGGCCTCTAGAGGATTTGAAGAATCCATTGGGCTCACTGTTAATGAGAACGGAGAACCAAGAATTAGACCAACATCTTTCAATGATCATGATCCACCTATTATTAAAGCAGAATTTCTGAAGAACGACCTTGAGAAATCCCCAATCCAACCTATCGTAGGATTTTTCCATGTCAATCTTGATCAGAATGTTTCCGCTCCTGACTTTCCGATCAATATCACGGAAGATTTCTTGGGCTAGAGCACAATTCTCCGAAATAGATCTCCCTTGAACGAAGGCTCCCTGTTCAACAGAAATAATGTTAGGAAGAAGCTTACCCAATCTGTCAGCAAGTAGCTTGGCAAAAATTTTATATACATAATTACATAGACTGATGGGGTGGAGGTCTAAGAATTGAGATGGGGATGGGGTCTTAGGGATAAGACAGATGAGAGTTGATGTGAATGCCCGCGGAATGGTGCCACCTCTAAAGAGGGAGCGAGCGGCAGCTAGAAGGTCCTAACTAACCGTGTCCCAGCAATCGAGGAAGAACACACTTGATAAGCCATGCGGGCCAGGGGCACCATCTAACAGGATCCCTTTGACTGCCTCCCACACCTCCTCAAGGGAAGGTTCATGGAGGAGAGTGAGGTTGTCAGCGGCCGAAACCAGGGAGGGAATGGCGTCCAGGAGCGCAGCAGGGGCAGGCGTAGGATCTGCTTGCATGAGGGCTGAGTAGAAGGATACCACAGCTTGCTTGATAGAGGAGGGATCAGACATCACGGACCCATCATCCAGCTTGATGTTGGAAATGACCGATCCTCTAGATTTCTCGGAAGTAACGCTGTGGAAAAATTTGGTGTTGTGGTCACCTTCCTTGAGTCAATTGTTTCTGGATTTTTGCTTCTAGAAAACTTCTTCATAGAGCTGAAGATGGGCTAGATGATCTTTGCTAAGATGGGTGTCAGGGTCATCAGACATCTGAGCCGCGAATTCCAGCCTAGTAGCGAAGGGATATGCTCAAAGAGAATGTGTTGACTTCATTGAGATATTTGTACCCATAGTAAAGCAAATATCTATCAGATTCGTATTGGCACTGTTGCCCAATACAATCTTGAGCTCGAACAGATGAATGTGAAAATTGCCTTATTGCATTAGAAATTAGAAGAGTAGATTTATATGAAACAATTAGAAGGTTTTAAAATACAATGGGCATAGAACAAAGTTTACAGGTTGAAGAGGAAATTGTACACCCTCAAGCAGTCACTTAGGTAGTAGTATAAGAAATTTAATTCTTTCATAGTGAGTTAGATGTTTACCATGAGTGAATATGATTATTGTGTCTATTACAAGACACTGAGCGATGGGAAGTTCATTATCTTAGTATTGTATGTTGATGACATGATTATCGTCAGTTATAACATGTCTGATATCAACATATTAAAAACTCAGCTTTCAGGGACATTTAAGCTAAAAGATCTAAGGGTTGTAAAGAGGGTTCTCAGCATTGAAATATATAGAGATAGTGATGTAGGACGTGGCACAGATACATTCCTAGCATGGTTGGACCAAAAGGAGGTGAGCCATAAATTAGCCATAACTTTTGATCCGGGTATCATTACGGGGCGCACAACCTATCAATCTTTACTGTAATGGACCATCCGAGGTGAACCAACCCACGTGGTGGGTCAAGTCTGTCCGTTTCATCAGAAAACGAGCACTTTCTACTTAAAAATTTGAGGAAATTTTACTATTTTTAGTAGTTCTAAATTTGTTAATATTTTTAGAATTTTGGATTTTCTTCTTTTAAAAAAAATAACTTGTAATCATGTTAGGAATCTTATAACAAAAGTTTATTTGGAATTTTTATTTTTAGGAATTAGGCTTTAGAAATGTTTTACTAGAATTAAGATTTTTATTATAGTTAGAATTTTGTTATTTTTGGTAATTACGAATTTTGGTTTATCTTTTCTTTATTAATGGTGTAACAAGGAAGAACACATGAGACAATTATCTATCAATCAATTTTTTTTCCAAAATTTATTATAATTAATTTCTATTTTCTATCTCTCCTCCGGGATTTGAGGAATCTCTGTGAGGAGTCCAAAGAAACTCCGTGGATTGGAAGTAATTATCTCCTAAGGAAGACGGTGTTTGACCTCATTATGCCCATTCCTACGTCAGTTTGGTATCAGAGTGAGGCTTTATCCTCGGATCTATGGCTTTTAATGATAGGTCAGGCAACAATCCCATGGACGGTGTTTTAGGGAATCATCATTTAACTGCGGTGGCTTTCGAATCGATGGAGCGAGAGAATCGGCAAGTCATGCAAGGGATGCAGGCTGCCATCGATCGCATGATGGAGGCCCTAGGGTAGTTCTAAGTTTATGGCGGTGAGCTACCCCTTGTAGGCACTGGAACTCATAATCACACTGATCGCAAGACGATGCCAGCAGTGAACTACATGATCACTCCTAAGAAGGGGGGATCCGGTGACATGATTCCACAACATCCTGGATGAGGCATTGATCAGATAGATCGAACAGATTGAGAATTCAAGATAAAAGTCGATCTTCTTAGTTTCAACAGCCAACTCTACTTTAAGGACTTTTTTGATTGGTTGTTTGAAGTTGAACGTTTCTTCGACTACATGGACATCGTGGAAGAGAATAAAGTTAAACGTGTCACTTACAAGTTGAAGGGTAAAGCTCTGGTTTGGTGGGAACAACTTTAACTCGAGTAGACGAGACAGATGAAGGCGTCAATCCGCACATGGTCACGGATGAAGTGGTTGTTGTGCATGCGATTCCTCCCTAGCCACTACGGTTAAGTATTATTCCAACAAAATCAAAATTATTGGCAGGATAGTCAATCAGTAAAGAGTTATGCAAAGAAATCTCATTATTTGTCAGTGAGAGATGACCTCGTCCAAACGGAGTTGCAACAGGCCACATGATTCATCAGTGATAGACATATATCCCTATTAGAACGAAGAACTAACCCAAGACTTCTAAAGTGGAGGGATGGTCTCTCATAATTGAATGGGATTTTGTTAAACAATTTGAGGAGACTGGAGATGTAGATGCATTAGTTGAAAAGGAAAAATATATGGAGACTATGAAAATCCCAGGGGATTTGAAACCAATGTTACATGAGTTTAAGGCGATTGTGCTCGATGAATTCCTTCCCATACGAGATATTCAAAGCCACATTGATCTTATCTCAGGAGCAAGTCTACCTAATTGCTCATATCATTAGAAAGGATGTGAGATCTTGCAGACACAAGTGAAGTAACTGATCCATACTAGTCAAGTCAATGAGAGCATGAGTATATAAATTGTGTCAGCTCAATAGCCTAATGCAAAATGCAAGGAAAATGTTAATAAACATTGGCGTAAAAAATTATTTGAGTATCATGAGCGAAGTCTCTTGAGTAACTCGAGGACAAGTTTTTTCCAAATGGGGATTTTGGTGTAGTGCTAATGTAGGACGTGGCACAGATACATTCGTAGCATGGTTGTACCAAAAGAAAGTGAACCGTAAATTGGTCATAACTTTTGATTCGAGTATTGTTACGGGGTGCACAACCTATCAATCTTTATTGTAATGAGCCATCCGAGTTGAACAAACTTATGAAGTGGGTCACATTTGTCTGTTTCATCAAAATATGAGTGCTTTCAACTTAAAAACAGAATTTTAAGGAAAAATTACTATTTTTTGTAATTCTAAATTTTTAAATATTTTATTTTTATTTTTAGAATTTTATATTTTCTTCTTTTTTTAAGAAATAAATTGTAATCATGCTAAGACTCTTGTAAAATAAGTTTATTTAAAATTTTTAGCTTTTGAAATTAGGATTTAGAAGAGTATTACTATAATTAAGATTTTTATTGGAGTAAAAATTTTGTTATTTTTGGTAATTATAAATTTTGGTTTTTTTTCTTTATTAATGGTGTAACAAGGACACACACATGAGTCAATTATCTAATTTTTTTTCAAGATTTTATAAGAATTCATTTCTATTTTCTATCTCTCCTTGTGGATTCGGGGAATCTCTATGAGGAGTCTGGAGAAGCTCCGTGGATTCAGAGTAATTATCTCCTGAGGAAGACGGTGTTTGATGCCCATCCTTGTGTCATATAAGAAGAGGAGAAGGCTATGGTTATCAAGGGCAAAATACCTAGAGAAGGTATTAGTGAAGTATGGATGGACAAGGCAAAACTGGTTAGCATTCTTCACGCGACTCAATTTAAGGTTTCTTTCGAATAGTGTCATGAAACAAATGAAGAAAAGCAAGATATGTCTCAGGTGTCTTATTCGAGTGCGGTTGACAACTTTATGTATGTCATGGTATGTATGAGACCAGAAATTTCACATGCGGTGGGTGTTATTAGCAGATACATATCTAACCCCAGCAAGCAACACTGAAAGGTAGTGAAATGGCTGCTTAGATATATTCAAGGTACATAGGACTAAGTCCTGGCATTTGAAAAATCATGGGACAAGTTAGTATGTTATGTGTATTTAGATTACACGGGCAATGTGGACAATTAAAGGTCGACTTTTGGTTACTGGTTTGTGTTAACGGGATAAGCAATCAGTTCGATGTCGAAGCTTCAGTTTGTAGTGTCTCATTCCGTAATTAAAGCTGAATATATGAAGGTAACTAAAGTATTCAAAGAAGGTGTTTAGTTGAGAGAGATGATAAATTAGTTGGGGTTGGGGCTTTAGTAAGAGACCATGCCGATTAATTATAATAGTGAAAACACGATTAATTTGGTAAAGAATTCTATTTATCACTCACATACTAAATATATTGATGTGTGCCATCATTTTATCTGATAGGTGTTAGATTAACTGGATGCGAAAATACCTGAGATCAAACTGTGCATGGGACAGGGATATTAAGGTTTCGGATGGCTTACCTAACTAAGATGCTATAAATACTAGATTAGAATACCAGAAAACCTCTGTTGTAGTCTTCCCCTCCTTCACACCAATATACGTAATAATTTATGGGATTAGGGTTTTGTTGTTGTGTAGGATCGGGGACCCAACTCTCTCTTATATAGAATCTGTGGAGATGAGAGTTTGAATCCCATCATAACTCTCTCTCGCACTGCTCCACATTGCTGTATCCCAGTTCAACTCAAACAGCCCTGCATAAGGCTATAGTACTACACCCCTAACACAGAGTATCTGTGTAAATCACATAGAAGTGGGGTCCACTAGTTTAGATAATTACACAGTCCAACATTCGGATCAATCTAGGCCATTGATCAATAAGGCCCACCTTATAGAGTTCTTACATTCTCCCACTTGGGCCACGCTGAGCAACGTCAATGATTAACCATGTAGAAATACTTTTGAAAAATAAGTTTTGATTTAAGAAAACATCCAAATGTTTAATCAATGAAATTGTTGGACAATATGTGTAATGTTATTCAATCTAGTCCATCAAGACTGTTAGTATCAAATCGTGGTAGTTGTCACAACACTTAATTTAGGTGAAGTAAGGCTAAGTGCAGTCACACGTACTTTCAATCTTAATGATATAAATCAGGAACTAGGAAATATGGTATAAGGATTACACACTTAGTGTGATGATATGTACCTATCCTTAAGAGGTCCTAAAGCTTTTACATGTTTCCAATGAGACATGACTATAGTTCTACTTACTCAAAATTTGTGCATATATATAGAAAAGCAGAAATAAATCTTTATATCAAAATCATCAAACAGTATAAATGAGATCTCTAAATATCTGTGAAAATCAAAGTACACTTAACTCCCACCATCTAAAAACATCTGTGGGATCAATGACTCCCATGGATGTCACATACTCCTGAAATGGCGTGATCGGGAGCCCTTTAGTAAGTAGATCTGCAATCATCTGCTTAGTGCCGATGAATTCCACGGACACTTGATGATTTTGAACTCTTTCCTTTACAACAAGATATTTGATGTCAATATGTCTCGACCTTGATGAATACTTGTTATTGCTAGAGAAGGAAATAGCAGCTGAATTATCGTAAAATATTCTCAATGGTTTCAGGATATGCTCCAGTACTTGCAAATCTGAGAACAAACTATTTAACCATAGTGCCTGATTAGATGCCTCATGGCAGGTAATAAATTTAGCTTCCATGGTAGACAAGGCTATGGTGGACTATTTCACGCTTTTCTAAGACACAACTCCTCTAACCATCATGAAGATATATCCTGAGGTCGACTTCTTAGTGTCAACGTAGCCAGAAAATCTGCGTCTGAGTATCCAATCAACTCTAATTGATCAGATCTTCTGTATGTGAGTTTGAAGTCCTTCGTTCTCTATAGATACCGTAATACTTTCTTTGTAGCTATCCAATGTTGTATTTCTGGATTAGATAGGTATCTTCCCAACATTCCAACAGCAAAGGCAATGTCTGGTCGCGCACAGACTTGTGCATACATGATGCTCTCTACTATTGATGCATAAGAAAATTCTTTCATTCGATTCTTTTTCAAATCATTCTTTGGACACTGAAATAGGCCAAATCTGTCACCTTTTACAATGGGCAACTTTCCAGAAGCACAATTTTGCATTCCATATCTTTCAAATACCTTAGTAATATAAGCCCTTTGTGACAGGCTGAGCAATGCAAAGTGATCTGTCATGGCAAATCTCAATGTCGATGACATAAGAAGCTTCACTAAAATCTTTTATTTCAAATCTTTGAGATAAGAATTTCTTAGTGTCGCTCAACATCATGATATCACCGTTAGCCAATAGAATGTCATCAACATACAAAATCATCATAACAAACTTACTCCCACTAATTTTAATGTAGATGCATTTATGTGCAGTTTTTTTTACAAAGTCATATGAGAAAATTGCTTCATGAAACTTTAGGTACCACTGTTGTGATGCCTATTTCAACCCATAGATGGATTTCTTTAGTTTGCAAACCAAATGTTCTAAGTCATTAGTTATAAAACCTTCGGATTGTAACATGTATACATTCCCATTCAGATCTCCATTGAGAAATGTAGTCTTTACATCCATCTGATGTAACTCTAAGTCCATATGAGCTACAAGAGCCATTATAATTGTAAATGAGTCTTTCTTAGTTACTGGTGAGAAAGTCTCCTTAAAGTCAATGCCCTCATGTTGATTAAAACTTTTGGCACCAAGTCTAGCTTTATATATTTCGACATTGCCCTTAGAGTCCCTCTTAATTTTAAATATCTATTTATAACCAATCGGCCTTATTCCAGTTTGTAATTCTACAAGATCCCATATTTTATTGTTCCGCATGGATTTGAACTCATCTTTCATGGCATCAAACCAACGAGAAGGATCAGTACTTTGTTTGACTTATGTAAAGGATTCAAAGATCCTTTTCCTACCCCTATGTCAAAGTCATAGTCCTATAAGTATACGATGTAATCGTCTTGATTTACAGGCCTTCTCTCTCTTTCAGATCTTCTCAATGTTTCTTCTTGTTGGGTATGATTTTGATCTTTATTTTCCTTATCAGTGGTTGGTATATGAGGTTCTACGTGGTGTTTTATAGTGATTGCAAAATTGACTTCATCATTAATATCCACATGACCTTGATTGATTATGATTGGAGTCACAGTCTTTTGTTCCTCAAATACAAAATTTCTAATGTTCGTGCTCCCACTGTTTTTAGTGTCCTCAATGAATTTGGCATTCTCAGTCTTAACAATCCCGATAGAGTGAGAAGGACAGCAGAATCGATAGCCATTTGATCTTTCTGGATATCATATGAAGAAACAACTTACGGTTCTAGGATCAAGTTTCTTTTCATGCTAGTTATAAATTTTAGCCTCAGGAGGACAACCCCAAACATGTAGATATCAGAGACGTAGTTTTCTCTCATTCCACAACTCAAAAGGAGTTTTGCTTACTGCTTTGCTAGGGACCCTGTTTAGTATATGAACTGCGGTTTTGATTGTATCACCTCACAATGTTTTTAGCAATGTCGAATTACTAATCATGCTTCGCACCATATTCATAAGGGAGCGATTGTGCCTCTCAGCCACACCATTCTTCTCTGGAGTACCATGCATAATGTACTAGGCGACAATATCACAATCCTACAGGTATCTAGCGAATGGCCCTGGATTGTGACCTGATTCTTCATACCTGCCAAAGTATTCACCACCACGGTCAGATCTGACAACTTTAATCCTTTTATCGAGTTGATTTTCAACTTCGGCCATATAGATTTTTAAAGCATCCAGGGCATCTGATTTCTCATTGATAAGGTAGAGGTTCCCGAAACGAGAGTAGTCATCTATAAATGTAATAAAATATTTGTGTCCACTCCATGAAGCTGTAGAGAATGGTCCACAAATATCTGTATGTATCACCTCTAATAGACCTACACTCTTGGTTGCACTTTTCTTTCTAATTCTAGTCTGTTTTCCTTTTATGCAATCAATGCATACTTTATAGTCAAAGAAGTCTAGAGAATATAGAATTCCTTCTCGTACATGCCTATCTAATATCTCACGAGATATATGGCATAGTCGCCTGTGCCACAACATGGAGGAAATCTCATAGTCTAGCCTTCTCTTGGATCCTACTTTATTTCCATGCAATGCATTAATATTATAGATATGAGAGGCAATCAAGTCTAACTAGTATAAGTTGTTCACCATAGAGCCGGTTCCAACTTTAATCGAACTAAAGTAAATACTAAAGCTTTTATTTTTAGATTGAAATGAATATCCCAATTTATCCAAACAAGAAATTGACACTAAATTGCGTTTTATAGACGACACATAAAATGTATCTACTAAATCCAAAAAATGACTAGACTTTAAATTAAGCCTATAAACTCTTATTGCCTTCATGTCTACCTTGACACCATTGCCTACGTATATTGAGCGTTCTTCATCAGTTGGTGGCTTGGCCTGTAGTAATTCCTACATAGAATTACATATGTGAGTAGTAGTTCCTGAATCTATCCACCAGGAATCCACCGATACATCGGTAAGATTAGTTTCAAAACAGACAAGAACAAAATGATTACATTTCTTTATGAGCCAATTCTGAAACCCTTCACAGTCTTTCTTCAGATGACCTGTCTTTTTACAAAAGAAGCATGGTTTTCCTTTAACCCATTTGAGTTTTGATCCATTTCTAAATTGATTCTCATGGTTTCCAGATGAGGACCAGAGGATCCTGTATTAAATCCTTGTTTCCTTTTCCTTTTACCTTTATTCTCGTGCCCATGCCCATGACCTGAGGTCACCATATTAACATTTTGAACATTGACCATCTGCTTGATCTTGTTTTCTTCTTAGACGCACTGAGTGATTAGTTCATCCAATATCCACATGTCCTTCAGAGTGTTATAGTTTACCAGGAACGTGTCGAATTGGGGAGGTAGGTTGTTCATGATCAAATGAACCAGTTAATCATCAATGAGTATAAGCCCTAGAGAACGTATCTTAGAAACAACCTCAATCCGATTTACAATGTATTCATGAATATTTCTTTTTCCTCCATAGGATGAGCGAGTTAATTTATTCAAAAGAATGCCCACTTCAAATTTATCAGATTTCTTGAATTGTTTTTCCATTTCAGTCAGGAAAGCTTTGGCCTTATCTGTTTTAGGCATGACACCCTTCATAGATTCAGAAATCAAATACTTTATGACTTTCAGGCATATATCATTTGATTTAAACCATGCCTCCAATTGATTATAGTCTGCTTCAGTGGCATCATCAAATGGCTTTGGCAGTTCTAGTGTTATCAGGGCAAGATCTAATTGTAGGCAGCCCAGGACAACTTCAATGGAGTCCTTCCATTGAGCATAATTAGATCCATTTAGGGCAGGGACTTGATACGTATTAGTTGGAATCGAGACTAAAATAAAAGAGATATATATACTCACATTAGTTCATTATTTCACAAAGCAATTTCGTGAATGTAAACAAAAATATTAGGCAAAGTTAATTAATTCAGTTGTTAAGGGAGGTATCAACTGAATTATCCTAGCTAATGGGCTCAACCATCACATCCTGGTGAGGATCTAATACATCATTGTTGAGGGTCAAATATTGTATACTAGACCCCAGTTATTGCCTAAATTTACGAGCATGATACCGTTTAACGCCTTGCTTTAATCGTGTTTTTGATGCAAGGTGTATTTAGGAGCTTGGACTGGAAAAGGGTATTAAAAGAATGGATTTAGCACTTCAGAATCACCAAGGCAAGGGACAGACCTCAGGGGACTAAGATCAATGGATTTACACGTCAGAGATCCGAGAAAATCGAGAAACTGAAGCTCAAGTGGCCCGAAATTGGTCCAAAATGCAAAATCACAGGGTTCCCACCATCCGTTTGGCTCGAAACTTCACATATAGCCTGAGGACCATAAATTAACCGTACGTGTCAAATTTCACCCCCTAGATCCCTGTGGAAGTGACCCAACGGTCATATTAGCCTATGAATTATTAACCTGGGGCCCACCTGATCTCTGAATATGCTTCAATTTTGGTCTCACCCCTTAAATTAAATGAGGAAGGGAATGAACGGAGCGGATTATCAAAAGAAATCACTGAGGACCCCACCTTAGGTCGGGTGCATACATAGCGCACGTGAAAGCGATTAACACCAAACCAACCAAAACGGTCAGCGTGCGCTAACCCGCAGAATCCAAACCGGATTCGAAGATCTGGTTTTTCGTGGAAAAAATGGACGGAAGATGTTTGTTTGAGCAATGATGTGGTCCATCGTGCGTAACCATTTGCCCAATCCAAACCCTCTATCGTTATAGGGGTCAAAACCGACCAAACCCCAATCAGTTCTGTGCAGCCATGCATACACAGCAACAGGAACACGTCGCCACGTCGATTAGTGGTGTCACCCACCCAAAACTTGGATCCACTTAAAATCTGGAATAGTGGCCTAAATCTACCTTATGAATCCAGTGGACGGATTGGATTTCCCTACCTGCATCAATCATGGGACCACCAACTATCACAGCGCAGGACGTGCATGCTCTGTTTTGCGAAGTGACTTGCGGACGATCCTTGTGGGCCACCATTTTGCATCATCAGCCCAATCTGGACAGTCCATTAGACTCCAACGGAGGTTCTTATCTAGACCTAGATGAGGAAATCGAACCTACACAGCAAGAACGATGTCCATGTGTTTAAAACGCAAGATGGACGGTACGAACAGGGAGCTGCAGTTCATCTCTGTGGGTCACGATTTCAATCTGAAATCTATCCATTCCACCGAAATTTCACCACAAATCCGGTGGAAGGAACGGATTCCTCCAACTCCAGACAATACAGGGCCCACCATCAACGTGCAGCAGATTCTTGTGTTCGGTTCCGCTGCGAACTGAACTGCGTAAACAGGGACCTACGTAAGGAGTTCCCGATCCTTCTTTGCTGCACCGACTCCACGACAGCATCCTTGTTATAAAAGAAAGAGAAAAAAAGAGCCAGGGGGAATTTTCCATGGCTCTCGGTTAGACGTGCATCACAAGGAGGAGAGAGAGTAGAGGGGTTAGAGTTTATTTCTTTTTTTTTTGTTTTGTTTTTGTTCAAGTTCTAGCCCATTCATGGCTGGCTAAACCTCTTAGCTAAGGCTAAGAGGTGAAGCTTGTGGTATGATGGGAAGACTCTATGACTTTGATTCATTACTAAACTGATGCGGATATTAGTTTGATTTTAAGGAATACCTTTAGTTTTTAATGGTTTGTTGTGACTGAAATTACAATAGATCTGCAATGGCTTTGAGTATTTCCTTTTCATTATTGTGATTATGCAGTTAGGAAACCTTGTTATTCACCATCGCCCCTTGGACATGGTTGGATGACAGAACCCTTCCTAACATTCATACCTCACTCAAATTGGTTGTGGATTGGTTTAATTCTGTTGTTTGCTTTGTCTCATGGGCATGGTTTTGTGATGGAATACATTCTAATTTACATCCGTCTTGTCTCTTGAAAACTAGATCAACAACAGTTCAGATTCGATTCTAGTGATATATCTTCCAACTGGATGAAGATGGGACTCGAAGTCCAGTTGAGTTCGTGAATCAAGCGTAGACTGCCCTGATCTTTACAAGTGGATCCTCTGAAGCCCTAGTTTCTTATCTCTGATTTCTCTTAAGTTTTACATTAATCTCTCACCATTATTCATCAATTTATATTTGATTTAGATTTCATCGTAGGCTAGTTCTATTTCTACCTAGTTTCAGATTACGTACAGGTTTCAGTCCCTTGGGATTCGACCTCGGTCTCACCGAGTTTATTACTACATCACAACCCTATACTTGGGGAGTGAACAATCATCATTATTCTTCTTGTTGGAAGTAATGATAACATGTTAGTGATCCTCCTGAACATGAAGCCAAGTGATGTTAATTATGTAAAACTGAGACTCTCAACACCTGTGGGTGAGATGAGTCTTTTAGCTTTACATCATCAACACCATTTACTTCAACCATTCATGTGACTACCAAACGGTAATCATCTATGTTTCATTACTGTACGCATGAAAATGTGAACACGACTGTATGCAATCCTCTTTATCCTAATATTACAAGTCTGTACTTGTAAAATTTTCATCGATTGAGGTCACTATGGTGGCTAACACATCCAAATCCTACATTATAAATATAGACTTAGGATCGCGATTATAATCCTGCCTCTCAATGGATTATATCTAAATTAGTCCGATACGGCCCATAAGTTAGTTGGTACTGACCTTTTAGAAAATGAAGGAACCTTAAAGTGAAACATATGGATATATTTCAGATCATATATTCCAATTGTCCGTATCAACTACTAAGGATGGGTGATGGGCCAACAATAGGGTCGAATCAGAACTCTGTATTGTTAGGTCATTATAAATGAGTAAATCAAATCTAATTAATGGCAATTCTCATGACATATGGGGAATGTTGACCTTTAACAACTAAATGTGTAAATCCATTTAGGGGTGTCTACAACATGGATGGATCAACTCATATACCACATATTTGATAAATATAGGCTATTATCTTTATCATCTATGCAGAGAATGAACTAAATTGAGTGCTCATTATGAACGGTACATATAGATCAGATGTGGGCCTGGTTAAGATCTGAATTTAATGTGAACCACATGATCCAAATAAATGGGCCTAACTACATCCATGCTAAAATCTGCTGATGAAGCCCACTGGAGACAAAAGGAAACTAGATTTAATGTCCCAGAGTATATGAAATGGGCCTAGAACAGATGTTAAGCCCAATGCAAAATTAGATGAATCCATAACTCGAAATGGGCCCTAGAACGAGTGTTAGGCCTAGAAGGAAACAAAACCCAAATTAATGAAATCGAGTCCGAAACAGAAACCCGAATCTGATGAAATCGGGTTCGAAACAGAACCCAAATCTGATGAAATCGGGTCCGAAAGGCCTAACTTCTTATAAGGTCGTTCATGACCTAAAACCTGCCGAAAACAGTCGTCCTCGACTGTCTGAGAACAGCAACTAGAGAAAACTCATGCGAGAGCTCTGCCACCAGCATCTGCCAGAAGAATCTCTCCATGCAATGATAATGACTGCCGCAAAGAGAGATCATGGTGTTGGTGGTCATGGCTTCGACGATGGACATCTCATGGAGTAGACGACCATCGTCGATGAGACTACATGTAGGGTTCCAGCACCTTGATGCTCATGGAGGGAGAAACCAACGCATGAGAAGAAGGAGATGGCCGAAATCTGGGCCTAACTTAGATGAAGATGCACAGCTAACCAACAAAGATGCCGACGGAGTCCTAGCATCCATGGCTATCTCCCAGAAATATAGGTAAGTGTATATAAAATCCCTAATTTGGGATTATTAGATTCGAATCTAAGCTCTGAAATCTGGAATTTGAAATCCCTAATTGCTGTATTTGGGGATTGGAATCCGAAATCCCTAATTGGATGTGAGTTTCAATTGGAATACCCTAATTACTGAATCTGGATTTGGGGATTTGAATTCAAAATCCCTAATTGATAATTGGACCAGGAGTTTGAATTCAAAATCCCTAATTCGGATTTAGGGTTTCGAATAATCCCTAACTACTGATATGGGGATTTCGAATTGAAAAACCCTAATTAGATTCAAATTTTGAAATCCTAATTTGCCTGATTTAGGAATTCGAAGATCTGATTTTGAATATGAATCTCTAATAGATTAATCCGAGTCTGATCATCCCTGCCTTTGCACGGCTGCTTTGATATAACTGTTAGATTATCTAGATGTGGAAATACTTGAGATCAAACTGTGCATAGGACAGGGAGATCAAGGGTTTGGATGGCTTACCTAACTAAGATGCCATTGAACCAGATTAGAATACCAGAAAACCTCTGTTGTAGTCTTCCTTTCCTTCACAATAATATACAGAATAATAGATGGGACTTAGGGTTCTGTCGTTGTGTAGGATCGGGGATCCAACTCTCTCTTATATAGAATCTGTGGAGATGAGAGTTTGAATCTCATCATAACTCTTTCTCCCACTGCTCCACATTGTTATATCTCAGTTCAACTCAAACATCCCTGCGTAAGGCTATAGCACTACACCCTTAACGCAGAGTATCTACGTAAATCACATAGAAGTGGGGTCCATTAGTTTAGATAATCACACAGTCCAACATTCAGATCAATCTAGACCGTTGATCAATAAGGCTCACCTTATAGAGTTCTTACAACAGGTGCTTGAGGAAGGAGGTGTGAGAAGATACACATAAGCATATATGAATCCGACTTACATGCTAACGAATGTGGTTTCCTCAGAGAAGTTTAAGTTATGTACAACTTTTCTAGGCTTGGCGAAGCTGTAATGAGCAGGAGTATGCACAAAAAGCGATGATGAAACTATGATGGAAGGTAATTAGAGATGGGGGTGGTAAAGGAGCAATGACAACTGAATATTAGACATAGTGGAGATACTTTTCTAATGTCGTAAATTTATCTGTAACAGGGTTTGTCGATGCCATTGAAGGACCGCTCGATCACATCTAGTAGATGTAGATCATGTTGATGCCATCGACAAACCACTTGATCCAATCGAGAAAAAAAAAATCCTATTTTATTATTGGACAATTTTGGAAATTGCTATTCAATGGCATTGAAGGATCTTTGATGTCATCGACTGGTGTTCAATGCATGTCAATGCGATCAAAGGTTTCGTCAAGCGCACGCACAGAGTTACATAAGTGCACAATTTGTTTCATATTTCGGTTGGTTAGTATATATACCAGGTTTATTAGGGATTAAGAAAAGGATTATTACTTTTTAAAGTGTTTTAAAGGATTCGAAGGCATACATAGAGTTTCAAAGTAGATTCGAGGGTTTTTTGAATCAGTCAAATTTGTTATCTTTTGTAATTTTTCTTTTATAGTGCATTACTCATCATTTCGTGCCATGGTTTCCTTTCCACAAAGGTTTTTGTAAAATTTGGATTAATTTCTTGTTGGGTTTGTTTGTGGATTGGCGTCCCAGCACAGATGTCATATACATGTGCGGCTTGTGCGGAGATATAGTATTCCAAAAACAGCATACGCTATGCTTCTTTGGTGAAGATCGAGTGCACTCTTCTTAGTCTACTTGGAAAATGCATACTGGCCAGATGATCCAAACCATCCTGTTAGAAGAAGATAGGACTCGGTAGCATGCAAATCACCTATCTGGACGGTTCGTTAGGTGCACTCTTCATAGGCTACCTTGGAAAATGCACGCTGATCAGATGATACAAAATGTCTAGTTAGTGGCATGCGAACTGAATGTAGAAGATTGTTCGAAGAAGATAGACCCAGTAACAGATATTTAGAGCCGTCTGATTTACGTGATCTTTTACAGTAACAAAAGAAGAGGGGTCTGAACGTAATGGACGGTTTAATTTAGATAGGTGGTGAGAATGTCAGCCACGTCAAATGCAACTAGGTTTCCATTTCATGCATTTAGCCCACCGGGTCACTGCTCGTCTAACAACATGCACCAGGAACTAGCGGATTGGAACATGGAGACTAATCCGTTGATCTACACCGTTCATTAGCTCCAACAAACATTTCATGGTATACCATGCAAACATTACACTGATACAAAATAAAGTAACCATTCAATCAATGGCCTTAATATGGACGGTCAAGATCATTTACAGAAAATAGGTCAAATAAACAATTTAATCCATCTATTTGGTAGGACCCGTCATGGATTGCTTATGATTCTAAAGGTTGACATTTGTTACGCAATTCTAACCATCCCATCCATGGTTTGGAAAAAGGATGGATATAGAAAATTAGGACAAACAAAGATGCATGGATCATCCTATCTATGCCGTTCTTCGGTCATGGCCCAAAAGCCTGTTTTGGACTCAGTGGATGTTTCAGATCCATCGATTGGATTGTCAAAGTGAACTGATGCAACTAGGAGCACTATAACTTATAGTGTTCTGATAGCACTGCAGCATTTCTCAATTTGTATCTTACCTAGCAATTCCTCTCTAGTTTGGGAGGAAATCTATTTCTTACTTAAAATCCTTATGAACTTGAAACCAAAATCCATGATTTCAGTTTCCCAGAAGATCTCATTTCTAAACTCTCTCACACAGTATCAATCCATCTTTTATTACAGGGCCGGATCCAGATACGTTTGTATCTGGTATAAGCTTAATGTACAAATTCACGTATCGGGCCCACTGTGATGTTTAAATGACATCCACACTGGTCATCATGTTCTAACCTTGGTTTTCTCCTTGCAGTCCAAAAATTCGCACGATTCAGCACTCAGATGAGCCACACCAAATGGAACAGTTGGGATAAATGTACATGAAAAAATTCTTCCTATTTCAGAATTTTTTTTTTAAAAGGATATATTCATTTAATGGAAAAAATAAAAAACTTTACATACCGAAAGATTCCAGTGGAGCTGCTAACCAAAAACAAAAAACTGGCCCGCGTATCATGAAAAAATAACAAAAGGAAGATTATCCCTCCCTCAAACTTCCCAAATCTACTCTATCCACAAATAAACAGACATGTAAACATAGAAAAGAGTTAGAATGGGGACCAATAGAATGTAAACCGGGCCACAACACCTAATTTTAGAAGTCCAGGCATGATTTTTCATAGTTTGGCCCACCAGAGTTTTTAATTGACCTGAGTTTCGGGATACAAGGAGAATAGGAAGGGCCACACATGATGTACGGATTGTATGTCATTAGAGCATTAGAATGGGCCCCACATATATCGATTTGTACGTTAAACCTATCCTAAAAACGTTTGTATTGGATCTAGCCTCTTATTAGTATAAAGAGGTTATCCACACAAGCAATGCACTCCATGCTTTTTCTTCAAACCTATCCTAGAAACGTTTGTATTCTCCTCACTTGTATTTTCTTCCCATTTCCCTATTCCTAGCTTCACTCCATGCATACACCCACGTTCACTATAGTTGCACTCTTCATCATCCTCATCCACGTCCCACCTTCCCTCTCATCACACCCACATGCCAACATCGGCTTCTCGGCCGGCCTCATCCATCATGACTCCCCACTTTCCCCCTTCTACAACCCAAACACCATATCTCTCCATGACCGCACCATGGCCGCACACCGCCGCTCCGACTCCCGACTCCACTACTTCCAGTCACGTCAATCAAGATCATCATCAATCAATGTCCCAAACGCCCCTCTTCGGCCCACTTTAGGTGAGTATGTGATGAGCTTCTATATGGGCACACCCCCAATTAAGAGGTGGGCCATCATCGACTCAGGCAGCTCGTTGTTGTGGGTTCAATGTGAGCCTTGCGTAGAATGTTATGAAATGAATCAGCCCCTATTCGACCCTTCCAGGTCAGTGACGTTCGACAAGGTTACCTGCAGCAATATTTTTTGTGAGGTCGAGTACACCGCCTCGTGCAAGCCCAACACTAATGTCTGCATATTCAAGGAGACATTTGGGGATGGTGCAGTGACGGAAGGCGACGCTGCTTATGAGGCATTCATCTTGGAGGATACCAACGGTCCCAACATTACGCTTGAAAGCATCATCTTCGGTTGTGGCCATGAAATTACCGGAGCCTACGACGAAGATGAGGCCGGTTTGGTGGGCCTCAGCAGGGATCCGTATTCGTTTGTTAGGCAGATAGGGGCCCTTAAATTCTCCTATTGCTTGGTTCCATTCTATTATTTGAAAACCTGGAGCAAGATCCTTTTTGGAAAGCAAGCTCAACTTACAGGCAATTTTACACAGATGTTAAAGGTAATGCTTTGTATCAAGATTTTTTTTTTAATTATTTTTTTATTTTTTTTATTTTTTTTGTCACGTTAAACCCTAGACCATGCACATCATGCATGTTAACTTATACATGTATGCAATTCCACACGTGTGTAAGCTATATACATTCACACGCGGTCACAGGTGCTGTGAAACATGCGTGAGATATGAGTTTTCATGCGAGGTTGGAAATAATGCTTACATCTTCTACCTAAAAATACTGCATTTTTATTAACTAGTGAGCAAGGTAACGGCGGTGTGATCCACCTAAGGTCTAAAATTGCTCATTTTTATTCCAAAAAACTAAGTGTGTAGCTGTGCCGATGGAAAGCTTAGATCCCACATAAGTGTCACGTTGTAACACTTGTGCTCATGTGTTTGATTGTGTATGACTCCCTGTTGTGTAAACATCTATTTTGGGTACCTATTTCCTAACCAACCATGGAAAATGTAGGTTGTGTCTGGCAAATGAAGAAGTGCTACCTGTGCATGTATAGGCACAGGACCTATAGTGAATATTTCTAGCACGAAATGAAGATTTTATGCTTATACTGAGTTCCCATTATATATGTGCATGCATGGAGCTTTTTCATTGGCACCGCTTCCTATCCCAGCAGGACTTCATAAGTGAGGTTTTGTAGGGTCATCTTGATATATATATTTTATCCATGCCGTTCATCATTTTAACGGATCATTTTAAAGAATGAGCACAAGAAGAAGGTAGATCTAGGTTTAAAGTGGGCCACACCACAGGAAATGATGAGGATTAAATGTGTACAAGTGAAAACTTATTGGGGGCACAGAAGTTTTTTATCAAGCTGAACTTTGTGTTTTCCCTTCATCCAAATGTATGTGATCTTATGAACACGTTGGATGGCAAATAAACATCATGGTGGGCCCTAAGAAGGTTTCAAATGGTGGCATCATTATCACAACTGCTGCTTGTGGTGTGGCTCATTTGATCCTTGGATCTATCTCCTTTTTGAACTCATTCCTAATTAAATCAGTCTGTTAAAATGGATGGATCGTGTGGATAAAACACGTAGATCAAGGTGGGGCCCACAGAGCCCTTGCCACGACCAAGTCCATCCTCTCAGTTACACCCAAGTGGGGTGCTGAAGTGAGCATTTTCTGAGGTTCCTATTTAATTCCCTACATTCTTTGTTGAGCATATGCCCCATCAGGATAGATTGTTGGATTAGGCTCGACATCTGACTCCATGGTTAGGATCATCCTATCAATGTGGCTTTTGAGCTAAATGCCCCCACAAAAGTGGGGCCATTAAGAAATCATGGAAAACATCATTTTCACCATTGAATCTTTTGATCAACAGGTTAAGGGCCAAGAAGAGTTTTACCATGTCAGTCTTGACGGCATCAGCGTCGGGAATAACCGGCTACCAATCAAAGAAGGACTATTCCATGCCAATGAGAAGGGTGAGGGAGGATTCATAGTCGACTCGGGCACAACATACACACTCCTCTTCAAGGAAGGTCTCGATGCCTTAATCAGTGCATTGGATGATGAAATATTTCTAGACCCGGCTGAGGACCCCTACGGAAGACTTCATTTGTGCTACTATGTAAATTCGATCAATGACTTTGAGGTCACACCAGACATAACATTTCATTTCACCGGAGCCGATGTAGTTCTACCCAAGATAGGGACCTACACAGAGGTAGATCGCGGCATATATTGCCTGGCCATGAAGCCGACCACTGACGTTTCGATCTTAGGAAATCTAGCACAGCAAAATCGCATTGTGGGCTATGACCTTGATAAGGAATTGGTTGCTTTTGCCAAGGCCGACTGTACCAAATTCTAGTGTTTGCACCATATAGTTCGAAAACTTGAAAATTCAACTCGACTTGACCCAATATCTTGCCGAGTTGGGTTGAGTCGAAGACTCGGACGAGTCTTTACTTGACTGGAATCGATGTTTAATGCTTAAATGATTTATTATCACTACAACAAAATCGTGAAAAACAGGCACTTTGGGTGCATCATGCACCGGCGCTATTTAAATGCGGGCCATGGATGTTATATAAATTAAAAACAGGACGCGATTTCCATTTCACTCCCAGCTCTCTCTCTCTCTCTCTCTCTCTCTCTCTCTTCTGACTCTCAGCTTCTTCCTACCCCCGACTCTCGCTCTCTCGCGGGACTCTCAGCTTCTTCCTACCCCCGACTCTCTCTCTCGCGCGAGCTGCCATTAATTTTAGGGCTTAGATGAAGATCTGAAACAGGTAAGACTCTAGATTTCATTAATTTCAACCTTAGTGATTTCCTAATTAGGGATTTACAATGTTGAAACCCTAATTAGGGATTTACTATGTTAAAACCCTAATTAGGGATTTTTCTATGTTGTTTGATGCGAATACATAGAAACGATTTGTTGTGTGATACAGTTCTGATTTGTTCAATACTTCGATTTGCAGTTTTTCGATCTGAATTCTATTGGATTTCGTGACCGGTGGAGTTTTTCAATCTGAATTCTGTTCGATTTGCAGTTTTATAACCCATTAGGTATCTAGATCTACTACTCTCTTGTTTCCTAGGGTTTTGGATCTATTTTCTGCACTTTGCAAGGTTTTTTGACTGGTTATGGTGGGGATTTACTAGATCTAGAACTAGGGTTTGGATTTCAGAAAATTCAAGTGAGAAGATGCTTTTTCTTTATCCATTTTTCATCTGTGGAAACTAATAAGACTATGGGTTTGTTTGGACTACGTGTGTCCAAACAGTTGTTTGTAGACAACCCTATTTTGTGGCCCGTTTGGAAACCCATGCCAAATCGCCGGTTTCAAAATCACCTGATGAAAAAGGCACTAAAAAGCCAATTGGTTTTCAGAGTCGATTTTGCAGGAAAATGCTTTTTTGGAGTTTGTGTCCAAACGGGTCCTAAAGGCAAGGAAAATGCAAGTTGGCAACATGGGAATGGAATAGGAAGAGAAAACTGTCATATACCAGAATTTATTTCCCAACATGGAAGATAAGAAGTATTGCGTGTCAAGTAGAATGTGGATAAAATGGAATACATAAAATGGATGTTATTGTTAAAAGGGCAGAACTCATACCGCCACTATTTCGTTAAACTGGAAGAATATATCTCATTTAGAAGAGGTAGCAATTCAAACAAGTTAAATCTGACCCAAGATTACCTCTCCACCAGAAACCTTGAATTCAGAAGGGACTTTCTAAACATTAAGAACCTTAACCTTCCCATCTACAACGTAAGCTGACCACTGTAAAACAAGCAATTTGTGAACTTAGTTGTTATCCTTTGAAACTTTTGGTATACCCCAACAACTCCATTATTAGAGTAACCAGAAGAAAACCACTTGGCAATATGAACATCCAATTTGCATAATATGCATGGGTCATTTTGCACAAGCAGGCCAGATGTTTGGGTGATCAAGATCATTCATTTAATGGACCCACCCTGTATAGACCTTTCCCCATGAAACTTTGATGGGGGATCCAAAGCTCTTTGATTGCTGGCCTGAGGCAGCTATGAAAAGAAATATGGCAACAGTCTCCATTTAAACCGAGAAAATGCCAAAGATTGGGTGGCTAGGATCTTCCCATCTGTACGACTTCTGGGACATGGTCCATTTAAACTGGGACCCATGAGATGAACATCTGCATTGTTGTGGGCCCATTTCTATAAACTGAATGCCAGAGGATACCATGAATATCTGTATCAGGTCAATGATTCCAAGTAACATGAAATTGGAATTTTCGAGTTGTTGTTGATTCTTATCTATGGCATAGTCCTCATGATGATTGGGTCAGCCTGATTTTTGGTGCCTCCCTACCCAATGATTGGATCAACCTTTTGGATGGTTGTATGGCATACTTACAGTACATGTGCCCACAGCTGCCCTGTTGCATGTTAATATTCAACTCCATGTGACATTCTGCTTGATGAATTGTAGTTCTTTCTTTCTTTCTTAAGTATTTTAATTGATGTGCTTCCCCTGTTTTGAGAAAATATAGGTAAATGTCAAGCATAATCCATGCTCATGAACTATCCCATCCTTTCTTGTAAATGTTATGCCTAAATATTTAACAATTATATCTTTGCAGCTCTTGTTGCATTATAGTGGTTGGACTTCATATCACACATGCAAATTGTCTTTCATTAAATGCATTTATATTTACATTAAAGAGTTCTAACATCCATAAACTTGCCAAAACCATGTGTAACCTGGATTTCAACAGCTGCATACACAGTTGCAAATAGGTTACTATACACAAACTGCTATGCATACAGATGCTATATTTTAGCATGCAAACCTTTTTTCTTTTTTCTTTTTTTTTTTTTTGTCTGACTGGATTGGGCACTATCAGGGCACTTGCCAACATGTATTCGAATGATATTAAAATATCATTCGAAACTCAAACCTCGATAGAGTGGAATGGTGGAAAAGGATTCACTTGCTTTTAACAAACAACTCACTTGCGTTTCTCTTACATTTCATAAACATTTCACAAGGGTTTCACAAATGCTTCAAAACGGGATTTTAGGCATTTCATTGTGTTTTAAAAAAATTCTTATGCCTTATAGGAAAGTTTTTAAAGAGGAGTCGTTTTGGATTTGGAAGTGTTCTTCCATAGAGATTTCATTACATAAAATAGAGAGTTGGTCCATGGAGACATGGGGTCATATGGTCACATTCTTTGGAGCATGACAGTTCATGCTCTGTGATTTCTACGCAACGGGGGAAATGCTAGGATTTTTTAAGGCAAAAGATACCTCTGTTCAGAGGCTGGTGCTTAGGCTTGACAACCTCATCTTAATTTTGTCAATGGTGGGGCTCCAAATTCACAGGGATAGCCCCCATATTGCTAAAAGCTAGCTAGCTAGAGGTGCTGTTTTGCTACTAGAGAAGAACAAGAGGGCCACTCACTATCAACCAATCCAAGTTCATTTTGTAGTTTTTTGGTTTTTGGTTTTCCTAATAAAATTATGTTGGCATTAAAAAGAAGAAGAAAACTAAGTTCAACCTCTTGCAAAGAAGGAATTCCAGTTTTGTGTCAATCACTGTCCTCATCATAGCATTGTCCAAGCCATTTGCTATTGGTGTTAAGCACCTTGTTTCACCAACTAGATTTGAGAGAGGATTTCTTGTGATTATTGTTTGGCAAAAGTTTAAAACCAGCTACCCACCTAATGTGAATGTTCGTTGATTGAAGAGAAGGAACACAAGAACACCACAATGTTGATGCTTGTTGTGTTCCATAGATGCAGATTGCTAATGATTTGTTTGGTAAAAAACCTAAATGATATCTTGTACTTAGTAAATAAGAACTGGTGTAGTTGAATTAGAAAAACATATCCATGCTATCTGAATCCAGATTTGGCATATGTGAGTGCCCAAATAATACAGCTGAAATAGAAACCGTTACCCTAACTTCCTACCATGTTTTGGAATATTGGTTGTCTTGCTTCTCACTCTTGCTAAAGTCTAGCAGGGAGATGCTGACTGGAAGCTTCAAATTTTATTTTCTTATTGTAATACCCAATGCTTGAATTTATTGGTCTTATTTAGTTGATCTTTGTCATGGAATTGGCTGATTTTTTAGAGCAACTGCTACATTGTGTTGCTATGAGTGTTCCTTCTTCAGGCTTCTGCGTGCAAATACTTTCTTATTTTTCATCATCCTGATTAGTTCCTTATCAGGTCTTTCTTTTGTCATTGAAATCATAAGCTTTTTCATGTATGTGTATATATATGTACACGCGCATGCATATATTTGAATGGCAAGCCTATTCTGGACATGTTGTAGAAGCTTGTAACATTGGTAGGGTAAGTTACAGATAATGGTATATTTTTCCCATTCTTTTGCTAAAAGGTTTACAACCCTTCATGTCATTTGTATGGTTGAAGGAACCCATTTTGTCTCAAACACCTAGTTTCTTGTTTCCTGTTTCTGGCATCCATTTCATCATCCAGTAACTACAGTAAGAAATTTTTTAAAATCAGAATTTCCTAAATTATATTCTCTGTTTGCCTCCAATTTCTCGTTCTGGCACTTAGTGTAGTAAGCAATTGTGTTCTCTATGTTGGGTAGTATATCAATTGCATTAAAACTGATGATGCTCTTGGTTAATCACTTTGCAGGCTGCAGAAAGCTCATTTGTGAGAAGATCAGCAGCAAGCATGCTTAGTGGAAAGAGGCCCGTCCACCCAACAGTGAGTTCATTTTTCCTTTTAATCAATTCAAATTATAATTCTGCAAGCACTTCATCATGGTGGTCTACTCTTGAGTGGAAAAAAGCACTCATGATATCTACTGTCTAGTTTAATGGACTTGTGTGTATTTTTTTCAGTCAGTCACTAAAAAAAGTGGGTCAGTTAAACCCAATGTTGGAAGAAAGGCTGATGGAGTTGGACAGCCAAAGACCCTGGGAGCAGCTGAATCTGAAGATGTTGAGGTGAATATCCAACCATTCTATATATAAGAGCAATTCAAACTTGTAACTTTCTCATGCAATATCACCAACTACTCAGATAGGTATGCTAACACTACATGACATTCTTGAATCAGACCATGGTATATTTTCTTTTTTTCTTCCAGCTTGTTAATAATTAGTAGGGTCAGCTTCTGGGCATGGTATAATAATGAAGGGAACTTCTATGTATCAAATAAGGGGACATGCTTTTAGCTAGGGCACCATCTGTACCTTGTTAGCTACATGCTACTTCAATGTGGAACATGATTGGGAAGCATTTCTTCAATGTGGAACATGATAGTGGACTGGAATATTGACAAGTATTTCAAATTGGGTTTTTGAAAAAGAAAGATGCTTCGATTTGTTTTCTGTAATGCAATGAAGTTGTGCCCTTTAAGAACTACTGATGGTGTTGTAGGACGACGCTGGATATTCGTGAATTGGGAATTCAGTTCGGTTGTGTTAGGCTCATCCCTTTTGTGCAGAAGGGGCTATCTCTGTAAGACATCTATCCTCTTTCTCATTGAGTGTCTTTTAAATATTTCTTTTGAATTGTTTTTATTTACTGAGTAATGCTTTTCTATCAGCCTAGTATTAAGCAAATCTAGTTGATTTGGTGATGTTCTTTTATTTCTTTTTCCTTTTTTTGAGTAATTGATTGATGTTTTTATGTAAAAATGCCTGTTGCAGGTGTTTTCAATGAGAAATGCTAGGACGGTTGAATGTGTGATTTGGGCACATGCCCTTGAGATTTGTGCTAGTCACTAGGTGGGGAACATTCTAATCATATCCTGGCCTAAAGTCATGTTGGTCCACTTATCTAGTTAATGGTTAGCCACATGCATGTGGTGAATATGGATCATCTGAAAGAAAATGACTAGCAATCTAGATTCCATGGCCCATCAATAAGTAGACCAGCATTATTTTGTGCCTGGAATGTTATTGGTGGGATCAACCTGATGAAGGATGTCACATAAATGTGTCATGTTGGCACATGTATGATGATTCACCTCTTGGATATCTCCTTGTTTTATTTATTTATTATTATTATTTAGCTTCCTCACATTTACAGCTACTTAACATCATGCAGTGATTGCCAAGGACAGTGGGAAAGGTTGCCACCTACTTGGTCTCCTTCCCCGACAGGTTGTGGGAAGCTTAATTTACAGTGGTTTCTCAGATGGGAACTTGGGCCAGGCAGGAAACAATGAGTGGTGAGGAGGATGTCAGGCATCATTTTCTACAGCACATGGATTGATTGACCAGGCAGAGGCATTGGCTCTTGCCCCGTCACTATGAATTGAGAAATTAGAGAAGCTCCTTTTTAAGGCAGAGGCATTGGCTCTTGCCCCATCACTATGATGTATATGGATGTATTCTAGCAATAGCTTGTTGCTCTCATGCGAGTGTGGCAATTAGTAGGGTTTTTTTTTTTTTGAACTGCCTAGGAGAGAGGCTTAAGATGATTGTGATGATTTGTTTGGTTTATGTATCTTATGTTTGTTCCTGTCTTCAGTTTTTGGATTTTACTCGTAGGTGTACTTGATTTTTGCTCCTGGATCTTTAGCACATACACAATACTCGAGAAATAAAACATGCATATTCTTATGTTTTCTCTTTCTCAGATTGGTCTTGTTTTCTTTGTAATATAAGGTTCTATATTTACATAGTATTTTATATGAAGGTAGTTTAGACATTTAGTGTATATAATGGTATTGCAGTCATTGTTTTTGTAGTTTGTATTTGTATACAACTTTAGGAATGTATTCATTCTCTCAACCTTTCTTTGTAAGTTTTATGGTACTAGAGCCCCATGTTTTAAATATCATTATAGCGTAATGTATCGCACCCATGTATTCATTCTCTCAACCTTTCTTTGCTGTTTACGATTCTTGACACCAAAGAAATCCATGTTTTCTAAAGGAAATAAATGCTACCCACATTCATACTTTTGTTAGTTAAATAAGTCTGCTCTCTGCCATTAATCTTGACTCTTGAGATTACTAACGCCGTCCTCTTGGCGTCTCCTTTCTTGTGTCCTTGCATCCAAGTACATACAAGGTAGTATCTCACGGATAAAAGGAATTGGGCCAGTATTATTATTATTGTTGTTGTTGTTGTTGTTGTTGTTGTTTGAAAATTACTAGGAATGGCCCGCATCTAGGTATTTCTTATCTATTAAATTGATCACACCCCTTACAGGGTTGGAACATTAAAAAAAGATGCTATTGGATGCACGCAGACTGTTAGATGCATACATTCATGAATGCTCATATACCCTAATGTGTACATGCATACTTAGGAAAATTTACACATTTCAAATCTTGTAGCTCCCTATTGGAATTAACCCCAACGAGACAGTATACAATTGTCTATCATGTGTTGATAGACCCAATAGCTGTTACATGGTGTGAAATGAAGTAGAACTGGTGATTGCTACCTTAATTTTCATATATGAGAGTTGCTAATATCTCCTTCAATGCAGGTTGAGGTTGCTCTGAGAGATCTTATACTCTCAAAATATGCCAAGAAGAATAATGTAAACACCTTGGCACTGACACAGTCTGAAATTCGTGATATAATACTGGGGGCTGAGATAACTCCACTTTACAACAGAGGCAACAGATTACGGAGATTGAGAAGCAGGTGATGTGTTTAATAAAAGTCTATCAAGCTGAGAAGCTTCTTTGCCGGTTTCACTTGGCTAATAATCTTTAGCAAATCTTCATGTGCAGGTAAAAAGAAGCAAGCCAACTTATAGCAGTCACAACAAGGACAACAATTGTGCACGGTGATGAACTCATTGTCACCACAACAAGCCCCTATGAGCAAGTAGCATTTGGTTCTAAAACTGATTGGCGTGTAAGAGCAATCTCAGCGACGAATCTATATCTTAGAGTCAATCATATTTATGTGAACACTGAGGACATTAAGGCAAATAATTATGGTTATTTTCCATTGTACGCACTTTTTAACTTTCAAGGTTCTGGAAACTGAACTTATGTGAGTAATTACTGATTACAGGAGACAGGCTTACACATACATCATGCCCAAGAACATTTTGAAGAAGTTTATTTGCATAGCAGATCTTCGGACTCAAATTGCAAGATATTTGTATGGCATAAGGCCCCCAGATAACCCTCAAGTGAAGGAAATTTGCTATATTAGTTATCAATTAACATTAATATTTTTTAGCCAACTCATCAAATTGAAGATATGTATTGTAATAAATACTATATTTTTTTTATTGTCCAGTAATGTAAAATTTGTTTAATATTCAGTTTTATTTGTATGGCATCATTTTTATGTTTCAAATATTTTAAAAATACAGGTTTCGATTGAATTATATATAATAAAAAAAAATTACTGGCATGCTAAGGCCTCTTAAATCTATACAAAAGCTTTTAGCGGCGTTTGTGTAGAAATTTTACGGCGCTTTTTCATGAGAAAAAGTATTCAGAAATAATTTATCCCAGCGCTCGGAGCGAATTTTAGCGGCGCTTTTTCGCATCGCTAAAAACTGCAATTATTGGCGTCATACAAGCGCCGGTAAAGCTCACCTAGCGCCGCCTATACTTTTCCCGACATACCCATTTATCGGTGCTTGGTTAGCGCCACTATTAAATTTTCCGGCGCTTTTAGCGGCACTTAGGAGCACCGGTAAATCTCCCAGTTGTTGTAGTGTATTTATAAATATTTTAACAAGTTGTAGAGAAATGCTGAAGTGATCTTATAGCAATATAAGTTATAATGCTCCTAATTGCATTCATTTATTTTGGGCCACTTGGACTATCCAATCCATTGATATAGATTGTTCACTAGGTCCAATAATTTGAAAAATATTAACCATTTTATCAATGATCTTTAATATAGACAGTCAAGATCATTCAAACAAAAATAGGTCTATTCAACAAGTATCCATCCCATGTCTTGGAAAAGGGATGACCAAGGAAAATAAGGCCACAGCAGGGATGGATTGGATGATGGGATTTGTGAGATCTTTATAAGGTAACCTTAGAAATGTGTTTATAGACTTAATGTACAGTACTGATTGATCACTAATCGATTGAACTGTCTAACTGAACTGATGCAGCTAGAAGCAGTACTATAAGTTACAGTTCCCTGATAGAACTAGAGCAGTTCTCAAAGATATGCATGAATAAAACATAAGAATAGGTTTGAGTCGATCTGACTCAACTGAGTTTCAAGTCAAAGTACCGAGTCTAGAACTATGTTTTGTACCATACAGTTTATTGGCCTCAATGAAAGAAGAAAATTGCAGAGTGGTTGCTTTCAGCACAGGTGCTGCATTCATGAGGGCGAAGTGGTTGCTTTCACTTTGGTCGATTTTCTGGGTTTTGCACCATCCATTGCATGCTTGGTTCAAATGGATGGGGAAATTTCCGGTAACATGAGCCTTTGTGGAGACCACCATGATGCTTTTGTGGTTAAAAACTACTTGGTGTGAGTGCGTGGGTGTGTGTAAAAAAAAAATGATGATGCATGTCTTATACCCACCATATTTATACCTTACGCTAGTTCAACGACCGTGATTTTTTAGACTTGAGTAAAATTCAGACTAACCAAATTAATAAATTAATTTTGTAGTTATTAATAAAATTAAACATTTAGCCCAATTGGTAAGAGTATTCTCAATTGAGGGATAGGTTAAAGGATTTACTCTAAGTTCATAGGATATTATTTTTTGCTAAATTCCACGAAACATTTGTGGAATCTTTTAGATTCAAGGCTCTTTCTTTATATAAAGGTGGAAACCGCAGAAATTTCTACAGAAAATCATAAACCTAAGAGTAGCCCAAAGAGAGAGAGAAGCCATATGAAGAGGAGTCTCCGCGGGTAAGTTTCATCAATGTTTCCTTTAATTTTTCGTAATTTTTCTATCCAAAAATCATAGATCTAATCAATGGACATTGAGGATTAACCTATGGATAAGTTTTGTGGAAGAGAAAACAGTTTTCGCGTAGTTTCTATAATATAGAAGATAGACTTCGAGAAACCCAGCCATATCAGTCTAGGAGGATTTAAATTAAATGATCCTAAAGCCGAACCATGTTAGGACTTCAAACCCTAGAGTGATTTGACTGAGGAATTTTTCACAATGATCTACGTATGGTATAGATAACTATAGTTATGTCAAAAATCAGTTTTCAAACATCAAATCTAGATTCTTGATGTTTTGGATCCAAGTGATCCTTTAGCTACTCCGAATTCGATGATAGTAAAAATCATTGGATGGGTTGAACTCAATTTCGAGATCAATGGAATTCATCAAAATTATGGAAGAAGAAGAGAAACCCTTTTTTTTTTTTAATCGAATTGTGTAACAGAACCTATCAAATTTTGGTTGACCGATCGAACTTGTCAATTTTTGTCAAGAAACCAAAGTTTAAAATTGTGCTATATTGCGATTGATCAAAATCTAGGTTTGATCGATCAAGGGTCTCCTTAGGCGATGCCAATCGATCGAGTATACCCATTTTCGATCGATTGATGGGTAGGTTCGATTGATCGTAGATGACCAATTTTGTTTAGAGACTTGAGGCATTAAATTCTAAATTTTATCGATCCCTAATCGATCGATCAGGAGATCAATCGAAGGCCGTCGAGCTGGCTCGATCGATCAACTGCATTGATCGACAATCCATGTTGATTTTCAAATTGAATTTAAGGAGTAATGTTGGGTCATCTTGACTTGATCAAATTGAGTTTAATTAATTGTAAATGTTAAAACAACTTTATTTTAACAAACCAACCTCCCTTATTGAATTAGGAGAGCTTTCATCTTCAATCTCCATGGTTCAAAGTTATTTTTACTCGTGAATTTCTATCTCGTACTTTACATTTGATCCTCTTAATGCCATATCTCAGATCCAAATTATCAAACCAACCTTACTTTGATACCACTTGTTGGAGAACTGGCTCTGCAGAAACACCTTAATCTAGATTGAAATAAACAAGAGAAAATGAAAATTTCAAGCAACCACATAGAGAACACACAATTTTTATGTGGAAACCCCTTGCAGAAAAAACCATAGCACAAAGCGACGATCAATCTACTATTCGGAGAAGACTATAAGGATGGAGAAAACTTACAAAAAAAAAAAAACCTAGCTCTCTCCTTGGAGGCTCTCAAAACACCAAAAAATAACAAAAAATTGTAAGTCTCTTAAACCTAACATAACTTAAGGAATGTTTGTTAAATATGAAGTTTGAAGCCTGAGCCTAAAATCTAAATCCAAAGTCTGAATCCGAAGTCCAAAAACCTATTTAGTAACTGTTTGAAGGAGTTACGGAGGTTCAAAAATTAAGCATGGAATCCAAAACAATCCGTTTGTTAACGAACATTAGAAATGTTTGTAATCTGTTAATTTGACACATTTTCCCCTTCCTCTTGTTTGGAGATGTGGGTGGCATCCATGGTTGTGGGACCCACCATGATGTATGTGCCTTACATGCACGTCATCCATCCATTTTGAAAACTCATTTTAGGGTATGATCCTAAAAATAAAGCATATCCAAATCTTAAGTAGACCATAATACAATAAATAATGGTAATCGACCATTAACAACTTCTCATAAGCCACAAAAGTTTTGGATAAAGCCCATATTTATGTGGTCTCTTCATCCCAGTCATAAATTGGTTTTTCCATATCATGACATTATCCAAAAAATGAAATAGATCCACGTAGAGGCATAAAAAGAGAGAGGCAGCAGAAAAGTTGCTGTGCGCAACTCATTGTGCACAAATCATTGTGTGAAATTAAGTATTGTGCGCAAATCGTTGTGTGGAAATACACTTTGAAATACAGATATCCGCACACTAGCTTCTGCACAAAAGAATCCACACAATGGAATCCGCACAATGGAATTTGCACGAAGTCATCCCCATAAAAGAGGTTCGTGCAAAGAGGACTGCACAATGACTACGTGGCATGTTCGCATGTGTGGGAAGGCTATAAATACCTCCCACCTGTCAGTAAGGGGTCAGAAGCAGCCAATCAAGAAGCAGAAGAAGAATTTGAAGAGAGAGAAGTAGAGCTCCACTCTCATTGTGCGGAATAGGTGTTGTGCGGCGCACAACACCATCAATGCACAAACACCATCAACGTGCAACGAGCATCAGCGCGCAACAGGTCTTAGCGCGCAACAAGCACAAGCGCACAACGAGCCAGAGTGTACAATAGGCCAGAGTGCACAATAGGCCAGAGCGCACAATGTGTCCGGGCACACAATAGGGTTGGCGCACAATGGGTTCCCCTGGTGCACAATGTATCTTAGTGCATAGGGATTTTTGTGCATAGCTGACCTGGGCAATAGTCCGCAATACATGATGTTTCCAGCAATTATTTTCTTAGCTCATATCATTTTTTTATTTTTTACTATTATCACAAGTCTATTTTGGAATCAAAGGAGAAATGGATGTAAAAGAACTTGGAATAAATAAATAATGTGATTATCTTCTTTGTCTTTTTTTGTTAATTATTAAGTGAATGAAATTTTCCAAACAAAATGCATTTGTTTCTTGTTCGAAACAAAATGACGACTCTGGTGGGGACTTTTTCATATTCACTTGAATATTAACTTAAGAACTTCACGGGAGATAATCATGACTATTTGGCATCCTCAAGACGCCAAAATGGCGACTCTCAAAGGGAACATCCTACCTTTCATCTCCAAAATAAAATACGACTTGATATAAGTACTATTTTTTTATTGTCGTTTCGTGAATGTGAACGACAGGAGAGGAAGAATATTGCAACCAACAAACCAATGGCAATCATTCAAGGAAACACAGTTTTCTACTTCACTACGACAAGGTTTGTTGTGGAGTATACTGATTAAACTGGAAGTCCCAAAGATAAACCAGTAACAAGCAAGCCAACAGAATCACAAGCAACTATTACAGTTGTAACTGCTTCGCCAGTAGCACAGGGAGAAAGAGATGAATGGATCGTCGTCACTCGTAGGAGGACAAGGACCCAAAATGTAACTGCAGCAAGAACAAATTCACCACTGAGGAGAGTTAGAGGGCCGATAACGCGCAATGTCACTAGGAAGAATCCTGAACTCACTCCTCCTGCGATATATCCTGGGCGAACAAATCCACAGTTAACGTCGCGCGACTTCCCGGCTTTGGTTGCCCCAAGAGTCAGATGGATGAAAGAACAGAAAGGTAAGGCATTACCAACAAGTTCACCAATGTTTGTATCGCCTCAATCGATCAATGGTAATGCAAGCACAGAAAAATCAAATGAAACTCCATCTTCCCCTCTCATCGTAAGTCCTATTATGTCGATATATTCCCGCCCTACTCCAACTACGGCTTCATCGAAGAGTGGAGAAGCCGCAGTACATATGGCCGGAACAAATCAGGAGAGTATGCCAACTACGAAGGATCGTATGAATGAAATGGCAGAAGCACAAAGGGCACTAATGGAAGAGTGCAAAAACCTCAGAGAAGCCTTAGCGACTCTCTCACACAATGTAGCTCAGATAGTGGCTCCCCTAATGACGGGCACAATGAATGGACAAGAAAATCAACCCGAAGGCTTTCAACCATAGGGGGCAGGATCACGGGGTTCTGTCCCAACAGCGAGAACCATGACACAAGATGAGGTGAGACAAGTCATCGAAGAAGCTATCAGAGTAGAGAGAGTGTGTGAAAATATTGGCTGATTCAGATACCGAACGTCGTATCCAAGAGAGGTAGAAGACATCCCGTACTTAGCCAACTTCAAACACCCAAATTTTTAGAAGTTTAACAGGGAAGGATCGCCAGAGGAACACTTAATGCACTTCATCACTAGCATGGGAAATTTTTTCACAATACCATAGTATTGCTTACGATTGTTCGGATCATCCCTGACAAACAAAGCACTCCGATGGTATTCTAGTCTGGCCCCAGGGTCGATACGTACTTGGGAACAAATGCAGGATGCCTTTATGTCAAACTTCTTCTCTTAAGAGCGTGATGTTAGTATTATGGAATTGGCTTCCATGCGGCAGAGGGACGGGGAACCGGTAGAAAAATTTATAGACAGATAGAAGACATTGGGAGCCTCATGTAGGTAGCTGCCGGAAAAAAAGGAACAGGTTAAGATGTGTCTGAACTCCATGGAAACGGGAATCGTGTTTGGACTCACGAGCATCGATATCAGAACTTTCCGTGACCTAGCCACTAAAGCTCATGCCTTAGAATTGATGACTCGGAAGATACTAGCGTTTCACTATGAGACAGCCAGGAGGGCACCTAGCAGGATGGCCGTGAATACCATCGATTGTGAAAAGAGAAGTAAAGATGCCAGAGACTCAAGAGATAAAAGGCCGGAACGGAAAGAAGAATCAAATCAACCAGGAAACAGATACAGTGGAAAAAGGCCCAAAACAGTCAATTCTCATGAGGGGTTTGTGTTCGATAGGTAAGATATTGTTCCTATGATGAACCAACTGCTAAAGGCTGGTACAATAGAATTACCAGAACCCAAACACCTCGAAGATGTGACAAGAACCAGAGAGAGATTTTTGTCGCTATCATCGCCTGGTGGGACATCCAACGAAGAATTGTTATACGATAAAATGTATAATACAACGAATGATAGACCGGGGTGAAATAGTAATTGGAAAAGAAAAAGAAAAGGGTACAATGGCGACAGTAAATATGCTCACGATTCGGGAAAAGGCCCGAGAAATGAAGGAGAACGAGGACAGTAAGACGAAATGGAAGGTAGCAGTAATTACGCTGCGATCGGGAAAGAAGATAACAAGCCCTATGAAGCAGAAAACAGGAGTTATAAGAAGAGAAGCTGTTGAAAGACAGAACGATGATAATAAAAAAAAGAGAGGGATGAGGCAACAAAAGTAAGCTACGATGTGGTAAATCATTTAAAGGGCATACCGGCGCGATTACGCATATATGACGTGCTTAAGTTGTTAGGAGGATTTCGGCAGAACTTGGTTCAAGCATTGTCCGATCATGATATCAGAGAGACATTGCTAGTAGAGACGAAACACGAAGAGTACAAAGAGCAAGAAGAATGCCTGCCAATCATTTCCTTCTCCGATGATGATCTGATCTGCGATGCGGAGCATAACAAGCCACTAACGATAGAAGGTCATATTCGTGGAAAGAATGTTAAGCGGATTATGGTAGATAATGGGTCTGCGGTGAACCCCTTACCACTCTCGATGTTGAGTAAACTGGGTTATCGTCATTCTGATCTACGCCCTAGTGGAATGATGATACAGGGCTTCAATCAAGATGGGCAACGTGCACTCGGTAAAATTACAGTGACATTGGAGATAGGAGAGATGACTACTGATGTCATATGCCACATTATAAATGCGGTGATGACATACAATCTTCTCCTAGGAAGGCCATGGATACATCAGTATAACATTGTACCCTCTACTCTATATCAATGCTTTAAATAATGTAAAAGTGGGATACAGTATAAACTAATGGCCGATGCGACTTCTTTTTAGACGCTAGTTATTATAAAGGGTTTGCTAAAGAAGAAAAGAAGAATGATGAAAGGAAAGTCCTAAAGGACATTTAAGTAAAGGTGATGAAAGAAGAAACAGAAAAGGCAGAATCATCCAGGGTTGCAGAAGCAAAGAAGAAATTCTATTTTGTATCGAAACATTTGAGACAACCGGGGCAACCGCCACTAACCCTGTTATCACCGGAACAATTGAAAATTTTACAGTCCAATTACATAGTGTCATTGTCATATGTTGAAAGAAATAAACCATTTTCGGCCACTCCAGGAAGATTTCAGGTCAGGGCTAGTGCGAAATATCCAGAACCAATAGAATTTTACGCCTTGGTGGAAGCAAAAACAGGTAAAGAGGCGAAGAATAATGTGTACCACAGTAGGCTGACACCGCAAGATCTTAAAAAATATAGCCCAGTAAGAAAGAAAATCATAAGAAACATGGATTTTTATTATGAAGAACCCACCGACCTGAATTATGGGAGAGGAATTCAAATTCTTATTGGGGTTGGTCAAGAAAAGTGAGGAAAATTTCAAGGATTGGGGGCAGAGTCATTGGTGAACACGATTACTACTGAGCATTTATCGGAAGAAGATCCTAAAATAATCGAGTATCCTGACATGGCTCCAAAGCAAATAGAAGACAGGGGGTAGCCAACGATAGACAGTTTGCAAGAAGTAAACTTGGGCACGGAGGAGGAACCAAGGAATACATTCGTTACCGTCGGTCTTTCCGAACAGGAGGCTGAGAGATACGTCCAGCTTCTCAAAGAAAATAGAGACATCTTTGCCTAGACATATGCAGAGATGCCAGGTTTGGAACCTTTCATAGCAATGCACCGATTAAATATTTCTAAGTAGAAAAAGCCAGTTAAACAAGCACAAAGGCGATTGCATCCGGACTTAATTCCCCTAATAGAAGAAGAAGTGAACAAGCTGATAAAAGTCAGGTTCAAGTATCCCAAATGGATATCGAACATTGTCCAAGTGAAAAAGAAAAATGGACAAGTTAGGGTATGTGTTGATTTTCGAGATTTGAACGAAGCCTGTCCGAAAGTTGATTTTTCTCTTTCGATAACTAAATTATTGATTGATAGTATGACTCTGTATGCTATCATGTCCTTCACAGACGGTTACGCAGGTTATAACCAAATTAGGATAGCACCGGAAGATGAAGAAGCAACAGCGTTTAGAACTTCATTGGGGATTTATTGTTATAAAGTTCTGCCATTTGGTCTCAAAAATGTCGGGGCAACATATCAAAGGGAAATGCAGAATATTTTGCAAGACATAATGCACAAACATGTTGAGTGTTATGTCGATGACTTGGTAGTCATGTCGTGAGATCATCAAGACCATCGCAAACATTTGGCATCGGTTTTCCATCGACTCAGAAAGAAACAGCTGAAGATGAATCCAGCTAAATGCGCATTTGGGGTGTCTTCAGGTAAATTTCTCAGTTTTGTTATTCGACATAGGGGCATTGAGATTGATCCAGGGAAAGTTAAAGCCATTCAAATATGCCGCCACCAAAGACATTAAAAGAATTGAAAAGTTTGCAAGGAAAGCTGGCGTACATTCATCGTTTCATTTCAAATCTGGCAGGGAGATGTCAGCCATTTTCCCTTTTGATGAAAAAGGCACAAAATTTATATGGGACCATGCCTGTCAGAACACGTTTGATGCCATAAAGGAATTGCTAAAACAGCCGCCGGTACTGACAGCTCCGATAAAAGGGAAGCCGCTTATTTTGTATATATCTGCTGTTGAGAATTCTTTAGGAGCTTTGTTGGCACAGGTGAATGCATCTGGGAAAGAAACTGCTCTTTATTATTTAAGCAGAACTCTGATGGGTGCGGAATGCAACTACTCTCCAATCGAAAAAGAATGTATGGCGCTGATATTCATGATACAGAAATTAAGACATTATTGTCTCGCTCATGACATAACTTTGATATCAAGTGCAGATCCGATAAAGTTTTTGATGATAAGACCGATGTTATCTGGGAGATTGGCCAAATGGATGTTGTTGCTTTCGGAATCCACTATTACGTATGAGCTAGCAAAAGCGGTAAAAGGGCAAGCAGTGGCGGAGTTCCTTGCAACGCACCCCGTAGCAGAATGTGAGACTATCAATGATGAGTTTCCCGATGAACAGGTTATGTTGACCGAGTCGCAAAGCCCATGGCAAATGTATTTTGACGGTACTTCTTGAGCGTTAGGAGTGGGGGCAGGAGTGATATTCATTACTCCTCAAGGTGACTTGTTACCTTACTCCTTCACATTGGAAACTACATGCACAAACAATGAGGCTGAATACAGAGCCCTCATCATCGGAATAGAAATGGCTGGAGAAATGAAGATAAAAATGCTGCCATAAATTGATCATAAATCAATTAACAACTAAATTCGAGATAAGAAAGTAAGAGTTTTTGTCATACTGCCAAAAAGCACAGCAGTTGCTAGAATAGTTCTGTCATGTCGAAATCAAGCACATATAGCGGTCTGAAAATGCAAGAGCAGATGCTTTAACCAGCTTAGCAGCGGCTTTGTCCTGCCCAAATCGAAGCCCTCTTCAAGTAACTATAGAAGAAAGGAGATTTTTACCATCTTCAGAGGTCATCGAGGAAATGTTGAAACATTTCCTATATCGTGTTTAGAGGTAACAACAGATGATTGGCATCAGCCTTTCATAGATTATCTCAAATATGATATCTTGTCAAAAGATCCAATGCAGAGATAGCAAATCAAGCAGAGGTCGAGCAGATTCATCATATGTAGCGATGTTTTGTATAGAAAATCTTACAATGGAATGCTGTTACATTGTTTAGACGAACAAGAAGCAGGCCAAATGTTGCGAGAGGCACACTCTGGAGAATGTGGGGCACATCAAGCTGGTCGAAATTTATTCCATTGAATACATCGAATGGGATATTATTGGCCTACCATGTTCAAAGATGTGATAGATTATGCGAAGCGGTGTCATGAATGTCAGATTCATAGAGATGTTATACACATTCCTCAAGAAGACCTGCATCAGTCAGTTGCCTCTTGGCCCTTCTCTGCATGGGGACTTAACGTCATTGGTCCTATAAATCTACCTTCATACAAAGGAAAGTAGTATATCTTGGTAGCGACAGATTATTTCTCCAAGTGGACAGAAGCAGTTGCATTACGTGGTGTTAAAGAGAAAGATGTGGTTAATTTCATCCAACACGCAATAATATACCACCATGGTACTCCGAAGAAAATTGTTACAGATAATGGCACTCCTTTCAAAAAACAGAGGCATGGAGAAGTTATGTCAAAAATTCAGCATTCTTCATTCATTTTCAACACCTTACTATCTGTCGGCCAATGGATTAGCAGAGGCATTTAATAAAATGATAGTCAGGATACTGAAGAAAACAGTGACAGGAAACAAACGTGATTGGGATGAAAGGTTACAAGAAGCATTGTGGGCATACAGACTCCTCATCGGACAGCAACAAGAGCAACACCGTATTCGCTGGTCAATGGTATAGAAGCAGTGATCCCAATTGAAATACCAGTACCAAAAAATTGGGCAAAGGCTACGGATAAAATCTGTAGCCATAGACCTATGGCTACGGTTTTAGTCCGTAGCACGACCATAGTCGTAGGTGCCAAAACAATAGGTCTTGAACCTATAAGTACGGATTTAATTTGTAGTCATAGATTACAATAGCTACAAATATAATTCGTAGCAATTATTTTTATAGCGAAAAGTACATACAACTACGGATATTATTTGTAGCTAAAAGTAGTGCCGGATCCGTAGCAATATGCCGAATTAATAACGACTATGGTTGTCAGATTACCAGCTACAGTCAATATCCATAGCTATTTTCAACATTTAAAAAATTATTATAATCATTTGTTCATTCAATTATCACCTGCATAATCATTCATTCATTTAATTACAATCAATTACAATCAATTACAATCCTTCATTCATTCAATTACAATCAATTATAATCCTTCATTCAATCAATAACAATTATAATAATGTTAAAAATACAAATCTTGGTGATTCTGTGTGCACTCGCATATGGCTAGGTACATCCTTCATCCTGGCCTTTGGCTTCATTAGAGAAATTTGCTCGACTTCACCCTAAAATTTCCATTATAAAGAATTGAAAGAGAAAATAGATTTTGACAGTATGGTATTTTTTTCACAAGTAAATAGGCCTTTTTCAGCCATCAGCCCATCACCTACCTGAAGAATTAGAAACCGATTGTTGTCCAAGTCCACTCCTTTTCCTTTCAATTTCTTAGTGACCTCTGTAAAATTACTTCCACGGTCATTGATGTAGTACTTTGAAGAGTTGTCTCGAAATGCAACTCTAGTAATGACAAAGTCACTTCCTGCAATGACTTCATATGTTCCATCATCTTACAAATAGTCATGACATTCATAAATCGAAATTACTATTGGGGAAAAAAAAAGACAGTGAAAGAAGTGCATCATGAATGACCTTTTTTTTTTCTTAATGAATTAATTAAAACTCAAAGAGGAATGAAATTGACACAAAAGGAATGGTCTCACCATATCAATTATCTCCTGAAAGGAAACAGAAATGCCTGCACTGTCCAAGTTTTGGTGATTGGTGATTGGTAAAACACAAAAGCTGTGACCTGAAGGAAAAAATAAAAAAGAAATACATATTTCAGCTTGAACCCTATGAGGAAACAAATGTTACTATTTTCATTCATGATTTTCATACCTTGCTCCACTAAAAAACTTCACCATCATCAAACTCGAGAGTTACTAGACCAACAGGATCAAGCTGGATTGAACGACCCCAAAATTTGCTTTTCAGATTACCGTCTCCCCAAAAATTTCATCCTCCACATTCACAGTGGCATGCAACAATCATTGGATGATGACTGACCTGTGTCAAAGTAAAATATCAAGTTACCTCCTTAACTCAAACCAAGTCAACAATGTGAAGTCTTATCAGATTCTAAAACTCATCAAACTAATCCATTATACAGGTTTCTGAGCACTAGATAAACCAACAATGTCGACCCTAATTAGATTCCCACATATAAATGGAGCTTACCTGCTTAGCTCGTTTCCCAAATACAAAGAGCATTACATCTATGACGTTGCTTTTACCACTTCCATTCAGACCCACTACCACTGGAAAACTCTGCAGATAACAGGAAATTCAAATGAGACAATAAACACATGAGTCAAGATGTAGTGCACAAAGCAAAATTGTGTGAAATTCACACTCAAGTAACCAGAAAGGGACCAGATCTAGTTCCAAATTAGAATTTTCATTTTAGAATTGAAGAGAACTGACCTATGTAGAAGAGAGAAGCTCTAAAAGAATATCAAAACTAGTGGTTCTTTCCAAAACAATGCACACATGAGATTAGTTAAATTCTATTTTTTCTGTTTTGTTTAAGAGTTCATTCTATTAGAGCTCATCTTGGAAAGAACCACTAGTTTTGATATTCTATTTCATACAACATACATGAAATAGAATTTAGCTAATCAGGGACTTTCAACACTACAAGAAAAGGGAGCTTTAGCCTCGGTTCAAAACTGTGGCTAAAAAGGTTAAACCCCTGTGGCTAAAGGCTTTAGCCTCAGTTTTAGCAACCGAGGCTAAAATGACTTTTATAACCTCGGTTCTTCAAGTGAGGCTAAAAGAATCTTTTTAGCTTTAGTTTTCTCGAAATAAGGCTAAATTAGAATTTTAGCCTCCATTGTTTCCAATTGAGACTAAATCCAAATTTAGCCTCAGTTGTCTCCAACTGAAGCTAAAACTATTTTTAACCTCAGTTCTCAACAACCACGGCTAAAGCCTTTAGCCACGGGAGTTGCAGTCTCAATTTATGTAACTGAGGCAAAACCGAGACTAAAGATGGATTTAGCCTCTTTTGGCATCAACCGAGGCTAAATTCAGTTTTTGGCCTCATTTCTCCATCATCCAAAGCTAACAATATCATAATCAACAAATGATTGAACCTGTGCATATTTCACCCATTTAACATTCATCAAGACAATAATTCTGCACAATATCAACAAAACAATTAATGGTCTATTTATTTTTTTCAAAACAAAATACAAATGCACATGAACTGCCACATAGCCTTCCACATGAACTGTTTCAGTAAGGTCCCCTTCTGGACCGATTGGATGTCTTCCTTTCCTGGCCACATCTCTTGGCATTCATTTGAAGTCAACAATCTGGCCTTAAAATCAGCACTTAGCCCCTTCAATTTCAAAGTGCATAATCAATTGCATGCTAAGAAGGCATTCTATGTTGAACCTGCTGCTTTAATATTGCAGTCTTCATGTGGATGTGAAATAGATCATAGATCATAGAGCATGTGCTCACTCTTAAACATGAAATTTATGAAAAATTTCTAGATAGTCAGAGAAGATAAGAAGAAAGAACAAGAACAAGAAGAAAACAAGATATGAGTTGTACAAGATTTAAAAATTAAAAAAAATTAAAAAAAAAACAGGCACTTGAGAAACATGCGACTACTGTGCTAATAATCAATAAGAAGAAGAAAACAGGTTCGAATTTGAACTTAATTGCAAAACAAAGAAGCTACTGTACAAACCAAGTTCTGAAACATATGCACAAGAAACATGGAAGCTAGTCCATGTGGAATCAATAGAAATAAAATCATAAATCAGTAAGGAAAAATATCAATCAAGTCACATACAACATGATACTTCCACGCAGAATCAAAAGAAAATCACATACAAATCATATCAGATACTTATCTTTCATTTCTAAATTTCTCAAATCCCACAAAGACAGTCATATCTCAATTTCTAGATATTTCACGTGAAATTAATAGTGATGCAAATAAAAGAAGAAAAATCTTCATCAATCGATCCAAAAATTCTCAAATTCTATTCTAATTGATCGAACCAAAAAAGATGCGAATTACCTCAAACAGATGTAAAGATTGCCTGAACATTGAATTTCTAGGGTTCTTTTTGTCGCTGAAACTTGAATGTCTGCCTAATATTTTCGGAAATCATCTGAAATATGTTGAAAAGCTCAAACCAGAAAAGGAAAATGGCAATCTCAGTTACGGATGCATATGAACAAAATCGATAGCAATGTGATAAGAAGAAGACAGAGAAAGGAAGGAGACAGCACGAATTCTCAGTCTTTGAACCAGAAACAGCATGTTCTCAGAAACAAGAAAGGCAGTTCAATACCTCATCAAAGGCAACACCAATCATTTGAAGTCCAACAGGAAGGCCGGCGGGTCCACCTTCAATCAATCCACATGACAGCACCAGTGCAGGCAGTCCAACCAAGTTAACATCCACCTGCACCAATAATAATATCACTTGGTTTTATTTTATTTTATTGACGGAATCATTAAGGAAAAAAAAAGCGCAGAGGAAGGTGACGCTATTGTCACTTCACAGCGAACAAGATACAAAACAAAACAAAAGACAAACATACACAAAGCAAATGCATCCTGAACTGAAACACAACCAGTGGCCCAGAAATTCAGCCAGTCACCCAAGAAATTCAACCAACGGCCCAAGTAACCAATAGGGAGCAATACTAGCTGCAGCCCCTTCCTCTATTCAATTTCTCATGTGAATTTAACTGACACAATTACCCTTCATACAAACAAAATTCTCCCTCCAAAAATAATTCTTCCTCCATATGGTTACCTTTTCTGGAGGGACCCTTATACAAAAGACTTCCCAAAGAACTCTCACACGTGTTGCATGCGAGGCCCATCCTGTATAGAATAGTCTTTCCCATGGAATTCTGCTGATGGAACAAGCTTTTGAAACATAACCCCAACAAATTCAACTAAGTAAGACCATTTATCTACAAGTAACGGTTCATAGGAAAAAGGAAAACTGACAATTTATAACTACAAAAGACAGAAAGGCAGTGATTTACTTACAAGAATCCAATAGCAATTTGGTTCTCATAGTTCAAACCATCAGAAATTCCTAGATCTCCAAGGCGATCACCAAGAAGTAACACATTAGTTCTCTTCTTCACTGAGGCATTGCCATCATTTGGCTCGTCAGTATCTCCTAATTGGTGATGAAGTGTTGCAGCCATATCAAGAGCATGCTCAAAATATGAACAGAGGAAAGAAACTGCAATACTAATATAATATACCGACCAGGACCAGCACTGTTTCCTCCAATAGCAGACATAACATAGCTAAAAAATGTTGCAATTGTCTGTTACAAAACCAAAAGAAGAAAATGAATAGTTAGAGCATTTTAAAAACTTGGACTAGTTGTTGAAAGTTTGCTGATATCAGAATTCAACATAATAACCAACTACAAGCCACTAGCTAATGGAGTTCATTAGCAAACAAATCATGAAGCAAAAAAGCATGGCCCACCCTTTGCCAATTTGCAACCCTCATTTCAAGACAGCACTTCGGATTCTTTCGCATGTCAAACACATAAATACACATAAATACGACTTGACCTGAAAAAGAAAGGACCAACTATTCAATGATGGTGAACTACAAAAAACAAAAGGATCACAAAACCCATGATGGTGAACTACAAAAAACAAAAGGATCACAAAACCCATGATGGATAATTAAAGGATTGTTGAATGAATTTTAGGGCCTGTTTGGATACCGCCAAATAAGTTACTTTTTTCTACTTACAACAGTAGATAAGTAACTTATTTGAGATAAGTAAGTTTAGTTTAAGATCAATTATAAGTAACTTTTTTACTTAAAGTTACTTAAGATCAATTATATGTTTGCATAATCTGCCTATCCAATCTTGTTGTGAATTTGTGATTTTCCTGCTAAACAGCAGCTTGATCCAAACTTTCATGGACCCCAAGAAGTTTTTTATGGTGGGAATTCAATCCCTACTTGTGTGGCAAAACAGATGAACAATGTGTATATACAACATATACATCAAGGTGGGTCCCACAGTTAAGGCCTCACCCACTAAGCTGTTAACCCTGCACTCAAACCAAGAAAGCATCTCATATCTAATTCCTATCAGCATCATTCACACAAAAATGGCACAAGACAGTTGAAAACTTAAAGCTAATCGACACCTGTAAATCCCCTACAACTCTATACTAAAATCCCCACAATGACTGCAGCGACTTTAAGTGCAAAACCCAACTGCCCCTCAAATATCTACAAGTAGTGTCAAACACGATTAGCTCTGTAGCAAACATCAAGATACCAGAAACAAGAACAAAACTGTTTTACCTGTCTCCTTCCTTTTCCAGCATTAAAAAAAAAAAATGATTTCTCATTGTAACTCAAATAACCAAGGACTTATAGAACATGCCATGTAAGTGAATGCCAAAGTTGGAAATTTCTATCACTTGAATGTATTACCTAACCAATCGCTTCCTTTGACAGTGTCATACATATGCCACCTCAATCATCTTCAGTCATATTTCCTAAGGCTGCATATATACCTCCCTGCAAAGAATCTACTAGCACAAATTAGCATGCATTCCCATCAAGATCTAGAGTAACAAAAGTTCTAAAAGTTGATATACTCTGAGGCAGCTCTCCTGAAAGAAGAAAAATACACCTAATACTAATCAACCAATCTTCAGAATAACCTAACAGAACAGAGCTGATTATTCTACAATAGAAAATGGTAACAAGAACTCATTTTCTACCAACTTCACTTGTTTAACTACATGTTTTGTTCATACTTGAAACATACGTAGCAGGAACTCATTTTCTGAGAAAAGGTACCTGTATTGAGGCTTTGATCCATCATGTACTATGCCAAAACTGTGAAAAAGGATGGTCCAAAACCGTCTCAAATGACCAAAAAGGACGGTCATGGACCGTCCTTAAAAAGGACGGTCGTGGACCGTCCTTAAAGAGGACGGTCATGGACCGTCTCTTATGAGCCTTCAAAGGATGGTCATCGACCGTCGTTTAAAAGGACGGTCATGGACTGTCCTTAAAAAGGACTGTCATAGGCCGTCTCTGATGAGCCTTCAAAGGACGGCCATGGACCGTCCTTAAAAAGGACTGTCATGGACCGTCTCTTATGCCCTTCAAAGGACGGCTATGGACCGTCCTTTAAAAGGATGGTCATGGACTATCCTTAAAAAGGACTATCATGGACCGTCTCTTATGAGCTTTCAAAGGACGGCCACAAGCTGTCCTTAAAAAGGACTGTCATGGACCATCCCTTATGAGCCTTCAAAGTACATTTTCAAATTTGAGAGGATCAATATACACCTGTTACAATATATTTCATTGTATTCTTCCTGATATACACCTGTTATATATATATATATATATATATATATATATATATATATCATCATATTCACATTCAAATCCATCTAAATCCAAACTACGTAAATCCAACATAAACTACATTCATCCAAACATAAACTACATCCATCCAAACACAAACAATCTTATCCACATTACATTCATCCACGTATAAATACATATAAGTTTAACATTATAAATAAAAAAAGGAAAAAAATCAGCAACAATTTTCTTTTTGTGTCTTTCATCTGAAAAAAAAATATTAAACCAACAAAACATTATAATTCAGAATCATGAAGAATTGCATAAACTTCTTCCAAAAAAGTGGGCACTTTTTTAAAATAAAACTAATCATTAAAATAAAACTAATGCAAGCAAATAATGCAAAAAAGTGTTTCAATTCAAGTTAATAGAAACAACAACAAAAATTAAAGCTCTGTAAAAAGGGGCATGTGTTAAAAAGGATACGTTCTTGTTTGTTGCCATGTAATTGGGCTACAATTCAAGTTAATAGAAACAAAACAAAAATTAAAGCTTTGTAAAAAGGGGCATGTGTTAAAAGGGATACATTCTTGTTTCTTGCCATGTGATTGGGCTACATTATTACAGCAATTGGGTTTAGGTTCGGGATCGGGTTTAAGTTTGGGTTTTCAAGTTTAGGTTTAGGTTTAGGTTAGGGAGTTGAGATTAGGATTAAGTGTAGGTCTAGGTTTAAGGATTTGAGAATACATTTAGGTTGTAGGTTTAGGTTTAAGTTTAGGTTTTAGGTTTTAGGTTTTAGGTTTAGGTTTAGGTTTAGGATTAGGTTATAGGTTATAGGTTATGAGTTTAGGTTTTAGGTTATAGGTTATAAGTTTAGGTTTTAGGTTTTAGGTTAAAGGTTAAGGTTTAGGTTATAGGTTTTGGTATAGGTTATAGGTTAAGGTTTAGGTTATAGGTTTAGGTTAAGGTTTAAGTTTTAGTTATAGGTTATAGTATATAGGTTATAGCTTTAGGGAATTGAGAATAGGTTAAGGTTAAGGTTTAGGTTTAGGAAATCCGGGCAAGGTTCGGGATCGGGTTTAGGTTTGGGTTTTCAAGTTTAGGTTTAAGTTTAGGTTAGGGAGTTGAGATTAAGATTAGGTGTAGGTTTAGGTTTAAGGATTTGAGAATACATTTCGATTTTAGGTTTAAGTTTAGGTTTTAGGCTTAGGTTTAGGTTATAGGTTTAGCTTATAAGTGCATGTAATAGGTTTAGGTTTAGGTTAGGTTATAGGTTAAGGTTTAGGGAATTGAGAATAGGTTAAGGTTTAGGTTTAAGAAATCGGGATCGGGTTCGGGATTGGGTTTAGGTTTGGGTTTTCAAGTTTAGGTTTAGGTTTAGGTTAGGGAGTTAAGATTAGGATTAGGTGTATGTTTAGGTTTAAGGATTTGAGAAAAATTAGGTTTTAGGTTTAGGTTTAGGTTATAGGTTATAGGTTTAGGTTTAGGTTTAGGTTAAGGTTTAGGTTTAGGTTATAAGCTGTAGGTTTAGGGAATTGAGAATAGGTTAAGGTTTAGGTTTAGGAAATCGGGTTCGGGTTCGGGTTCGGGATTCAGTTTAGGTTTGGGTTTTCAAGTTTAGGTTTAAGTGTAGGTTAGGGAGTTGAGATTAGGATTAGGTGTAGGTTTAGGTTTAGGGATTTGAGAATACATTAAGGTTTAGGTTTAGGAAATCGGGTTCGGGTTCCGGATCGGGTTTAGGTTTGAGTTTTCAAGTTTAGGTTTAGGTTTAGGTTAGGGAGTTGAGATTAGGATTAGGTGTTGGTTTAGGTTTAGGGATTTGAGAATACATTTAGGTTTTAGGTTTATGTTTAGGTTATAGGTTATAGGTTTAGGTTAAGGCATAGGTTTAGGTTATAAGATATAGGTTTAGGGAATTGAGAATAGGTTAAGGTTTAGTTTAGGAAATCGGGTTCAAGTTCGGGATCGGGTTTAAGTTTTGGTTTTCAAGTTTAGGTTTAGGTTTAGGTTAGGGAGTTGAGATTAGGATTAGGTGTAGGTTTAGGTTTAGGGATTTGAGAATACATTTAGATTTTAGGTTTAGGTTTAGGTTATAGGTTACAGGTTTAGGTTTAGGTTAAGGTTTAGGTTTAGGCTTAGGTTTAAGTTATAAGATATAGGTTTAGGGAATTGAGAATAGGTTAAGGTTTAGGTTTAGGAAATCGGGTTCGGGTTCGGGATCGGGTTTAGGTTTGGGTTTTCAAGTTTAAGTTTAGGTTTAGGTTAGGGAGTTAAGATTAGGATTAGGTGTAGGTTTAGGTTTAGGGATTTGAGAATACATTTAGGTTTTAGGTTTAGGTTTAGGTTATAGGTTACAAGTTTAGGTTTAGGTTAAGGTTTAGGTTTAGGTTATAAGATATAGGTTTAGGGAATTGAGAATAGGTTAAGGTTTAGGTTTAGGAAATCGGGTTCATGTTCGGGATCGGGTTTAGGTTTTGGTTTTCAAGTTTAGGTTTAGGTTTAGGTTTAGGTTAGGGAGTTGAGATTAGGATTAGGTGTACGTTTATGTTTAGGGATTTGAGAATACATTTAGGTTTTACGTATAGGTTTAGGTTAAAGGTTATAGGTTTAGGTTAAGGTATAGGTTTAGGTTTCAGTTTAGGTTATAAGCAATAGGTTTAGGGAATTGAGAATAGGTTAAGGTTTAGGTTTAGGAAATTGGGTTCAGGTTCCGGATCGGGTTTAGGTTTTGGTTTTCAAGTTTAGGTTTAGGTTTAGGTTAGGGAGTTGAGATTAGGATTAGGTGTAGGTTTAGGTTTAGGGATTTGAGAATACATTTAGGTTTTAGGTTTAGGTTTAGGTTATAGGTTACAGGTTTAGGTTTAAGTTTAGGTTAAGGTTTAGGTTTAGGCTTAGGTTTAGGTTATAAGATATAGGTTTAGGGAATTGAGAATAGGTTAAGGTTTAGGTTTAGGAAATCGGGTTCGGGTTCGGGATCGGGTTTAGGCTTGGGTTTTCAAGTTTAAGTTTAGGTTTAGGTTAGGGAGTTAAGATTAGGATTAGGTGTAGGTTTAGGGATTTGAGAATACATTTAGATTTTAGGTTTAGGTTTAGGTTATAGGTTACAGGTTTAGGTTTAGGTTAAGGTTTAGGTTTAGGCTTAGGTTTAGGTTATAAGATATAGGTTTAGGGAATTGAGAATAGGTAAAGGTTTAGGTTTAGGAAATCAAGTTCATGTTCGGGATCGGGTTTAGGTTTTGGTTTTCAAGTTTAGGTTTAGGTTTAGGTTAGGGAGTTGAGATTAGGATTAGGTGTAGGTTTAGGTTTAGGGATTTGAGAATACATTTAGGTTTTAGGTTTAGGTTTAGGTTATAGGTTATAGGTTTAGGTTTAGGTTTAGGTTAAGGTATAGGTTTAGGTTTCGGTTTAGGTTATAAGAAATAGGTTTAGGGAATTGAGAATAGGTTAAGGTTTAGGTTTAGGAAATCGGGTTCAGGTTCGGGATCGGGTTTAGGTTTTGGTTTTCAAGTTTAGGTTTATGTTTAGGTTAGGGAGTTGAGATTAGGATTAGGTGTAGGTTTAGGTTTAGAGATTTGCCTTCTCTCCCTTTACATCACTTTCAAGATAGGGAAGAAGTAGAAGACATAAGAGATGCTTGGGGACCAACACTTCTATATACAGGGGACTCTTAAGAACATTCAGCCCGTTAAGGTTCCTTAGCCCTCAAGTCTCTATGCTTTTAGAATGCCCACACTTGCTAAGACCCCACCACATGAGTGTCTATGATCAGCCCATATTATGCAGGATATGATCAAATCATAAGTGGGGTTCACAAACATGCTCATTAGTTAAGATCCAACAACTTGATTCAATCTATTTAATCAAATCATTAATCTATGATAGTCCACTAAATGGACAATAGTCTTACATTCTCCTCTTGAGCCACATAGATCGTTGCTTTACTTGTAAAAATGAGTTAAGTGTTAACTGACAATAGTCTTGGTATTGATTCCCTAGTGGGGGTGGCTAACAGTGAAGTGTTAACTGACAGTGGGGTGTACTAACAAGCTATAAAAAAAATTTAAAATTTTTTTTTTTTAAAAAGAGTTTGGAAATATATTTTTTTATTCAATTTTCTCATACCATGGAGGAATTCGGGCCATTTTAGGATGCAGTCCCAAAACTCAATCAGATCCAAATCTCAAGTGAAACACACAAGATCTTGTTTTTAGCACGATATAACTTTGTGCTTAGCATCTCCAAACTTTAGTGTCAGGTTGATTTTGTCCAAGAGGTTTATATGGTGCCTAGCTTGTTGTTTGGTTTTTGGTTTAGAAACTTGACACTTACGCATGCTTTATATTAGTCGAAGCTCGAATTGTTTTAATTTTTAAATCTTGTTAATTTTGAAAAGCTTCTCCATATTTATCTTTTTCATTTGAATGTATTTCAAATTGTATTGGATGGTATCAAGGTTTTATTGATGTTAAGTTTTACCTACTTGTCTCCTCTTTTATTTAACTATGGAATGTGGGTTTTTTGTGTGTGTTTGTGTGGTTTCTTTTGCAAGAATAATACTTGATTTATATTTGATTCGAGGCAGATCTCCTTTTGTCATATGGCTATGAAGATGACTTAAAAGCCCTTATCCCACATGTTCCTCGACGCTACCAATGCCTTCTCATGTCTGCTACTTCAAGGTATGGTATCTCAATTCTTTGTGTACTGGATTTGAAAGCTCATTCCTTTTCATTCATCACTTACTGCTACCAGCTTTTAAAGTTCATATCTATGTTCTTATACTACTTTAAAAAAGTTCTTGGAATACTTTAATGGTTGTCAATGTCAATAGCCTTAAATAGTCATGTAGAAGAAATCAATTATACCTATTTACAAGTGCGGGCATGGTCCGGTGATCCAGCTTGTTGATCTGATGGACCACACCTTGGATGGAATGTGCTCCAACCAATTTTGGTTAATTTTTAACCAAGTTACTAATTAAAGTCAGCCAAGTTGGATGGAGTCGATCTGACTGGGCCAGTTTTTTAGTACACGAAGTTTTCAGGATACTGCGTTAGTTGTAGTTTATCAACTAACTTTGAAACTGTGCACAGGTTGCAAGCTGGGGTGCTTACCTATTGAAAAGAAATGTATTGGCAATGTCCTTTGCACTGAGGGACTCATACAAGGCACAAGTGCAATTTGCTTTAAAAAGAGGTGTGCCTACCAAGGTACCCCTATTACTAAACTTGTTGCCGCTGCATGCGATTGGAACTTGGAACCGTAGGGAGCAACCTAGATCTAAGTCTCTTCATAACTTTTTGTTGATTTTATGCATGTCTTCTATATTCTAGGACTTATTTGGCAATTGCTAGTTGACCTACCAGCACTAATATAATCAGATATGGTTATTCATCTGGGATTTCTTTCTGATGGATCTACTTACACTTGTTTACATCAAGAAAATCTTAGCTCTGAAAAACATCTATTAACATCCTTTTGGAACTCAAGACTGCAAAAGATATTCATAAGACACTGATGTGAGATGCTCTTCACACTGTGATTGATTGACCTCATTGGTGGAGCCTATACTTCCCTTCTTATAATTCTTCTAAAAATGTCAACAGTGACCAGATTTGGTGTTACCTATTAATACCTTTAAAGTATATGGATCTCTAATAACTTCAACTTCCAAGAAGCATTTAATTTGACAGGGTGCTATTTGCTTTAAAGTACAGGTGGATGTTGTACATTCCTGTATTGATTACTCAAGCATGACGGTTATGCGCATTCTTTCAGGTGGATGTTGCATGTGGGAGGGTTGGAGCTGCATATTTCAGATTCAAGCATCTGGTACGTCTCTTGTCAAGAATGCACATATGTAGTTCATCAAACAATACATTATGTGATATCGTGTGCATGATATCTATGTTGTAATTTTCCTCATGTATTTTGCTTAAAATCCATGTTTATGCATGATTCTCATGCATTGACATGGATTTGGGCCAAAAAAGATCGAAATGGAAAATTTGAGAAAACAGGAGAAATTTTCTTTTATAAAGTAAGTATTTGGGGCCAAGTGGTTATGTATTTGCTCCATTAAATTTGCTCGAAATTAATGGAGCAGACCCGGATGTGCGTCGGAGCTATCCGGATGAGCGGGGGTCCCTGGAAGGTGGGAACCGCTGTTATGACCATGATGAAGCTATCCATTTCCTATAGACAACATTGGAGGGGCCTGGCCATTTGGACAGGCCGTGTTCATGTATTTGCTCAAAATTAATGGAGCAGACCCGGATGTGCGTCGGAGCTATTCGGATGAGCGGCGGTCCATGGAAGGAGGGAACCGCTGTTATGACCATGATGAAGCTGTTCATTTTTTATGGACAACATTGGAAGGGCCTTGCCATTTGTGCCGGATGGCCGTGTTTATGTCTATATTTGCAGGGACCATACCCCTAACCTAAACCAAAACCTATATCTTAAATCCTAAATCCGAACACATTCTCAAATCCTATAACCTATAACCAAAACCTAAAACCTATAACTTAAACCAAAACCTATAACCTAAACCAAAACCAAAACCTATAGCCTAAACCCGAACCCATTCTCAAATCTAAAAAACCTATAACCTAAACCTAAACCTTAACCTAAACCGTTAACCTATAACCTAAATCAAAACCTATAACCTAAACCAAAACCAAAACCTATAACCTAAACCCGAACCCATTATCAAATCCCAAAACCTATAACCTAAACCGAAACCAAAACCTATAACCTAAACCCGAACCCATTCTCAAATCCCAAAACTCAAACCTAAACCTAAACATAAACCTAAAACCTAAACCTAAACCTATAACCTAAACTCAAATCCCTAAACCTAGACCTAAACGTAAACCTATAGCCTAAACTCAAATCCCTAAACCTTAACCTATAACCTAATCTAAACCTATACTTATAACCTAAAACTATTCTCAAATCCCAAAACCTATAACCTAAACCTAACATTTCCCTAAACCTATAACCTAAACGCAATTCCCTAAACCTAAACCTGCACCTAAACCTACACCTAAACCTAAACCTATATCCTAAACTCAAATCCCTAAACCTTAACCTATAACCTAACCTAAACCCATACTTATAACCTAAAATTATTCCCAAATCCCAAAACCTATAACCTAAACCTAACCTTTCCCTAAACCTATAACCTAAACTCAATGCCCTAAAGCTAAACCTACACCTAATCCTAATCTCAACTCCCTAACCTAAATCTAAACATAAACTTGAAAACCCAAACTTAAACCCAATCCCAAACCTGAACCCAATTTCCTAAACCTAAACCATAACCCATTCTCAAATCCAAAAACCTATAACCTAAACAGAAACCAAAACCAAAACTTATAACCTAAACCCGAACCCATTCTCAAATCCCAAAACCTATAACCTAAATCCTAAATCCGAGCACATTCTCAAATCCTATAACCTATAACCAAAACCTAAAACCTATAACTTAAACCAAAACCTATAACCTAAACCAAAACCAAAACCTATAGCCTAAACCCGAACCCATTCTCAAATCTAAAAAACCTATAACCTAAACCTAAACCTTAACCTAAACCGTTAACCTATAACCTAAATCAAAACCTATAACCTAAACCAAAACCAAAACCTATAACCTAAACCCGAACCCATTATCAAATCCCAAAACCTATAACCTAAACCGAAACCAAAACCTATAACCTAAACCCGAACCCATTCTCAAATCCCAAAACCCAAACCTAAACCTAAACCTAAACCTAAAACCTAAACCTAAACCTATAACCTAAACTCAAATCCCTAAACCTAGACCTAAACCTAAACCTATAGCCTAAACTCAAATCTTTAAACCTTAACTTATAACCTAACCTAAACCTATACTTATAACCTAAAACTATTCTCAAATCCCAAAACCTATAACCTAAACCTAACCATTCCCTAAACCTACAACCTAAACTCAATTCCCTAAACCTAAACCTTTAACCTAGACCTAGACCTAAACCTAAACCTACAGCCTAAACTCAAATCCATAAACCTTAACCTATAACCTAACCTAAACCCATACTTATAACCTAAAACTATTCCCAAATCCCAAAACCTATAACCTAAACCTAACCTTTCCCTAAACCTATAAGCTAAACTCAATTCCCTAAAGCTAAACCTACACCTAATCCTAACCTCAACTCCCTAACCTAAACCTAAACATAAACTTGAAAACCCAAACTTAAACCCAATCCCAAACCTGAACCCGAATTCCTAAACCAAAATCATAACCCATTCTCAAATCCAAAAACCTATAACCTAAACCTAAACCAAAACCAAAACCAAAACTTATAACCTAAACCCGAACCCATTCTCAAATCCCAAAACCTATAACCTAAACCAAAACCAAAACCTATAACCTAAACCCGAACCCATTCTCAAATCCCAAAACCTATAATCTAAACCTATAACCTATAACCAAAACCTATAACCTAAACCCAAACCCATTCTCAAATCCCAAAACCTATAACTTAAACCTAAACCTCAACCTAAACCTATAACCTATAACCTAAATCAAAACTAAAACCTAAACCTAAACCTATAACCTTTAACATAAATCAAAACCTATTACCTTTCCCTAAATCTTAACCAAAACCTATAACCTATAACCTATAACCTAAATCAAAACCAAAACCAAAACCTAAAATCTAAACCTATAACCTATAACCTAAATCAAAACATATAACCAAAACCAAAACCTATAACCTAAACCCGAACACAGTCTAAAATCCTATAACCTATAACCTAAACCTAAACCTAAAACCTAAACCAAAACCTATAACCTAAACCAAAACCAAAACCTATAGCCTAAACCCGAACCCATTCTCAAATTCAAAAAACCTATAACCTAAACTAAACCTTAACCTAAACTGTTAACCTATAACCTAAAACCTAAATCAAAACCTATAACCTAAACCAAAACCAAAACCTATAACCTATAACCTAAACCCGAACCCATTATCAAATCCCAAAACCTATAACCTAAACCCGAACCCATTCTCAAATCCCAAAACCCAAACCTAAACCTAAACCTAAACCTATAACCTAAACTCAAATCCTTAAACCTAGACCTAAACCTAAATCTATAGCCTAAACTCAAATCCCTAAACCTTAACCTATAACCTAACATAAACCTATACTTATAACCTAAAACTATTCCCAAATCCCAAAACCTATAACCTAAACCTAACCTTTCCCTAAACCTATAACCTAAACTCAATTCCCTAAAGCTAAACCTAGACCTAATCCTAAACCTATAGCCTAAACTCAAATCCCTAAACCTTAACCTATAACCTAACCTAAACCTATACTTATAACCTAAAACTATTCCCAAGTCCCAAAACCTATAACCTAAACCTAACCTTTCCCTAAACCTATAACCTAAACTCAATTCCCTAAAGCTAAACCTACACCTAATTCTAATCTCAACTCCCTAACCTATAACCTAAACCTAAACTTGAAAACCCAAACTTAAACCCAATCCCGAACCTAAACCCGATTTCCTAAACCTAAACCATAACCCATTCTCAAGTTCAAAAACCTATAACCTAAACCTAAACCAAAACCAAAACTTATAACCTAAACCCGAACCCATTCTCAAATCCCAAAACTTATAACCTAAACCAAAACCAAAACCTATAACCTAAACCCGAACCCATTCTCAAATCCCAAAACCTAAAACCTAAAACTAAACCTTAACCTAAATCTATAACCTATCACCTAAACCAAAACCTATAACCAAAACCAAAAGCAAAACCTATAACTTAAGCCCGAACCCATTCTCAAATCTCAAAACCTATAACCTAAATCAAAACCTATAACCTAAACCTAAACCAAAACCAAAACCTATAACCTAAACTTGAACTCATTCTCAAATCCTAAAACCTATAACCTAAACCTAAACATTAACATAAACCTCTAGCCTATAACCTAAATTAAAACCTATAACCTAAACCAAAACCAAAACCTATAACCTAAACCCGAACCCATTCTCAAATCCAAAAACCTATAACCTAAATCAAAACCTATAACCTAAACCAAAACCAAAACCTATAACCTAAACCCGAACCCATTCTCAAGTCCCAAAACCCAAACCTAAACCTAAACCTAAACCTAAAACCTAAACCTAAACCTATAACCTAAACTCAAATCCCTAAACCTAAACCTAAACCTAATCCTATAACCTAAACTCAAATCCCTAAACCTTAACTTATAACCTAACCTAAACCTATACTTATAACCTAAAACTATTCTCAAATCCCAAAACCTATAACCTAAACCTAACCTTTCCCTAAACCTATAACCTAAACTCAATTCCCTAAACCTAAACCTTTAACCTAGACCTAAACCTAAACCTATAGCCTAAACTCAAATCCCTAAACCTTAACCTATAACCTAACCTAAACCCATACTTATAACCTAAAACTATTCCCAAATCCCAAAACCTATAACCTAAACCTAACCTTTCCCTAAACCTATAAGCTAAACTCAATTCCCTAAAGCTAAACCTACACCTAATCTTAATCTCAACTCCCTAACCTAAACCTAAAAATAAACTTGAAAATCCAAACTTAAACCCAATCTCGAACCTGAACCCGATTTTCTAAACCTAAACCATAATCCATTCTCAAATCCAAAAACCTATAACCTAAACCTAAACCAAAACCAAAACTTATAACCTAAAACCTGAACCCATTCTCAAATCCCAAAACCTATAACCTAAACTAAAACCAAAACCTATAACCTAAACCCGAACCCATTCTCAAATCCCAAAACCTATAACCTAGACCTAAACTAAACCTTAACCTAAACCTATAACCTATAACCAAAACCAATAACCTAAACCCGAACCCATTCTCAAATCCCAAAACCTATAACCTAAACCTAAACCTAAACCTAAACCTTAACCTAAACCTATAACCTATAACCTAAATCAAAACTAAAACCTAAACCTAAACCTATAACCTTTAACATAAATCAAAACCTATTACCTTTCCCTAAACCTTAACCAAAACCTATAACCTATAACCTATAACCTAAATCAAAACCAAAACCAAAACCTAAAACCTAAACCTATAACCTATAACCTAAATCAAAACATATAACCAAAACCAAAACCAAAACCTATAACCTAAACCCGAACACAGTCCAAAATCCTATAACCTATAACCTAAACTTAAAACCTAAAACCTAAACCAAAACCTATAACCTAAACCAAAACCAAAACCTATAGCCGAAACCCGAATCCATTCTCAAATCCAAAAAACCTATAACCTAAACCTAAACCTTAACCTAAACCGTTAACCTATAACCTAAATCAAAACCTATAACCTAAACCAAAACCAAAACCTATAACCTATAACCTAAACCCGAATCCATTATCAAATCCCAAAACCTATAACCTAAACCCGAACCCATTCTCAAATCCCAAAACCCAAACCTAAACCTAAACCTAAACCTAAACCTAAAACCTAAACCTAAACCTATAACCTAAATTCAAATCCCTAAACCTAGACCTAAACCTAAACCTATAGCCTAAACTCAAATCCCTAAACCTTAACTTATAACCTAACCTAAACCTATACTTATAACCTAAAACTATTCCCAAATCTCAAAACTTATAACCTAAACCTAACCTTTCCCTAAACCTATAACCTAAACTCAATTCCCTAAAGTTAAACCTAGACCTAATCCTAAACCTATAGCCTAAACTCAAATCCCTAAACCTTAACCTATAACCTAACCTAAACCTATACTTATAACCTAAAACTATTCCCAAATCCCAAAACTTATAACCTAAACCTAATCTTTCCCTAAACCTATAACCTAAACTCAATTCCCTAAAGCTAAACCTACACCTAATCCTAATCTCAACTCCCTAACCTATAACCTAAACCTAAACTTGAAAATTCAAACTTAAACCCAATCCCGAACCTGAACCCGATTTCCTAAACCTAAACCATAACCCATCCTCAAATCCAAAAACCTATAACCTAAACCTAAAACTAAACCAAAACTTATAACCTAAACCCGAACCCATTCTCAAATCCCAAAACCTATAACCTAAACCAAAACCAAAACCAAAACCTATAACTTAAATCCTAAAACCTAAAACCTAAACCTTAACCATAACCTAAATCTATAACCTATCACCTAAACCAAAACCTATAACCTAAATCAAAACCAAAACCTATAACCTAAGCCCGAACCCATTCTCAAATCTCAAAACCTATAACATAAACCTAAACCTATAACCTAAACCAAAACCTATAACCTAAACTTGAACTCATTCTCAAATCCCAAAACCTATAACCTAAACCTAAACCTTAACATAAACCTCTAACCTATAACCTAAATCAAAACATATAACTTAAACCAAAACCAAAACCTATAACCTAAACCCGAACCCATTCTTAAATCCAAAAGCCTATAACCTAAACCAAAACCTATAACCTAAACCCAAACCCATTCTCAAATCCCAAAACCTATAACATCAAAAAAGGATTTCAGTGAATAATCAAGTTTCCGTCATACAATGTCCTAGAGTTCAAAAAGTAAAACAAAACTACTGAATATTCAAATTCTCATCAGGAATTTAGGCCAAACAACAATTTCACTGTGAGACTCGACCCGAGTTCGCTTGTGTGCATGTGTGTGTGTGTGAGTATGTATTTCGTTCATTTTGGTCCCATAGTCCTACCGATTAAATTTCGGTGACCCACGACCTTCGGATAGTGTTTGCGGTTACCCTTGAGTTCGGTCATGTAAACCCGACTCGGGTTGACCCGAGACCTATGCCATTGCGTCCGTCTCGTCGCCGCAATTCCAACGCCACGTCCCGTGCATTAATCCGATATGTACATCTCAAGTTATGATCATTGATCGATATGGGTCATTGATTGCATGGTTGGTGGACCCCACCATGGGTTGCACATTTTCCCATGCCATCATTTCACCCTAGGCTGAGATTTCTAAAAAGGCTATGACCCTAAGCTTTGTTAATATCACCATAGGCCACCATCATTGCCTAGGAGAGAGAGAGCTCATCATTACAAGTCTTAAAAGTCTCTCTCTCTCTCTCTCTCTCTCTCTCTCTTTCCCTCTCATTTTTCTCTCTCTCTTCTCTTCTTCCCTAGCAACTTCCCTTCCATGTTCCTCTCTTCTCCAGCCCCTTCTCCCTCAAATCCCCTCCCATCTAACCTTCAACAATCCATCTCACCCATTGAAACATGTCCCTTGGAGCATGAAGAGAAGATTGATGTAAGCTTGGAGTAGGATCCATTAAGGTGGGTGATTATAATTTCTGATCTTCTTTTCTACCCTTTGATCTTATTTATCTTCCTAGATGGATCATATGGGACCCACCAATCCATGGTGGGGATCTTATTTGATCTCATGGATGTGGCCTTTTGGCCCATCCTATATGCATGTTATGATCCATAATGGGCCATTCTCCATAGACCCCATCATGATGTATTTAATGATCCACTCCATCTTAAGGTCATCTAGATCCTAAGGATCATGTTGGAATGGTATCCCAACCATCCATAGCAATTATAGATCATGCATGTAGTGATTTTATGTTGCATGTACAATCAATGTAGTTGTATGGGTATGATTCACTCTTGGGAAGGCCCATTAGTGACGGGGCCTTACCCCCCATGGCCGGATTACTCTCTTTTCTTCTTCTCTTTTCTCTGATGTATGGATGAAAATGTGTGTGTGACCCATTTAGTGGGCCTTGGATGTCCCAAAATAAATAAAAATAAAAATCCAGCAAAGTGGCATGCCCTTACCACCCAACTCCATGATCATTGGACACCTTAATCAATGCATACAAGTGTCCTAGTCCTAGTATGTGATATGGACTTATGTGGGGCCCACTGAGGAAGGCCACACACCCTTTTTATGGCTAAGATTATTGAGATATAGGCTGATGTGTCCAGCCATGTATTGCTGTCCAAAAACCTGAACTATTGCATGGACTGTCATGTTCAATCTTTGGCATGGATTTTTGGATCATGATTGCCATTATTTTCTTTATAATTATAGGGTATAATGAGAAGGTGTGGACCCCATCGTGAGGTGTGATGGGTCATACCTCAGATGGCCCATGAAATAGTACCCAAAAAGGAGGCCCATAGGGGTGGGCGGTCCACCTTGTTGGGCTGTCCAACCCACATGTATGGAGGGAAAACATACACTTCAGCTTGGTTTCTCTAAGGGATGGGCAACTTTTATGGACCACACCTTACTTTATTTTATGAAGAAAATACTAAACCTCCATTTTCCCCCTCTTGGATGAAGGTTGGGCTCACCTTATTGGGTAAACAATGCATGGACAGCAACATCTCTTCCTGGACAAATTGAAATTCCTAATTTAATTAAAATATTTATGAGTATCCAAAAATCATAAAATTTTTCAGAGAGGTGGTTTACTCATGGTAGACCCACCTACAAAATTTTAGGGCCAATGGACATCTATACACACCATGGTGGTGGCTGGACCGGCCCATTACAATATGGTGTCCAGATCAGTCCGATTTTCTGAATAGTCTGTTTCATTTAAATAAATTAAAATATTTTTAAGTGTCCAAAAATTCTAAAATTTTGTGGGGGTGTGACCCACCTATAGAAGTGTCACTCTACAAAATTTTAGGCCCAAAGGACTTCGAGCTGACTGTGGTGCGGGCTGAAACTTTGGATCAGTTTGGGCCAAATACCCAGGCCCATATGGGACGCCCCATGTGGGCTACCTGCTGGACTTTGGTCTAGCAGTGTGGTCTACCTATTCTCTTGTGTCGTATGATGTAACCCTATGTGGTGGGGCCCTCTGACTAGATAGCTGGACCACTTGGGCTGATGTCCTAATCAAATGAAACAATTACTGGACTCCAATAAGCCCATAAACCTGTTGGGTTAAAAATCCAGCAACTTGTTATAATTATGATTGGCCTTTGGGCTAAAATTTTGAAGAATGGGGCCCACCACATTGTGAAGATCTTAGAGAGAATAATTTATACCTTTGGTTCCGTTAATGTTGGGCTTGATAAATGCACTTTTGAGGCCCGCCACAGTTGAATTTAATCGGGTCCATGAATGTAGCTGGTTGTTGAACTCTTTAGGCCCAATTGGGCTGGAACTTTCCAGATAGGCCCATTGAACTCTTAGGCCATTTTTACCATACTATTGTGTTGGGTTAGTGGGCCGGATTACACAAGTAGATTGACCCTTGGTTGCCCACCAAATCAACTTTAATACTTGGGCTGGGTTGTAGGCCCAACTTACTTGACTAAGAGCATGACATTTGCCCATGTGGTTTGAGCAATGGGCTGCCCACTAGGCAACCACAATATATGGGATTAGTGGCCTTTATGTTGGGCCCTAACCTTTCCCCTATGGGCCCAAAATGGTATATAAGGGTTGGGATATGTGTGTTTCCCTTGGACCCATGTTTTAGATAGGCCTTGGGCCACCTTTCTGAAGCCCAACATGAGTATTTATGATATGATTATGGCTGCCCGTTTCTTATTTCTGATGTTGCGTGGGCCTTGGGCCTTGATCCATGATCAATTAGAGATGGGCTACCTCTTGGGGACCAATTGTGGTTGGATGTCCACTTGGTGGCCCTATGGTAGGCCCATGGGCTTCTATAGGTGGTTAAAGGCCCACCATAGACCCTTGCTAGGCCCGTTTCATCTATTTAGGCCTATACCATTGTTCTCCTTAGTCTCGTGGGCTACCGCAGGTATATGGGCCCCCACTAGAGGTTGTATTCCTTATGAGGAATTGGTTAAGTACCTAGACCCTTCATGGTTAGGTAGAGAGTTCATCTTCACCTCATTGGCACCCCTATTCATCTTCATGGCCCACTCCCATACGCATCATATGTATGCTTGGTTGAGGTATGATTGGCTATGGCCGTGTCATTGGTGTAGGACATGTTGCTATCTCCCCGAGAGATAGATGCTTGGAATTGATGCATGGGTGATTGTGTGATTCATGCATCTGGCATTGCATAGCTTGTGGATATCTGCCCTTACTTCATCAGGCCTTGCCTCCACAGGGGTATTCGTGGATGGTCGTATGTGTGGACACCGAAAATAGTAGTTGAGCATACTGGGTGCATAGGATGCCCATGGGTGAAATTTCTAAAACTTCCATGGTACCAAGGATCTGCTCCAACGCCGTGACCGGGTAGAATATATGAGCGCACGAGGGCCTTATACCGTTAGGCCACGGCTCCCACTGTCATGTAGTCGATTGGATAGGGGTGTGGCCTTACCTGTCTGGTGTGATGAGGCATTGCTAGGCTGAGTCTGATCAGCTCGTAAATGGGTCCGCTACTGTAAGGCCTTGTTGGTGATTGGCTGTCCACAGGTGGGTAGTGAGGTTTAATATGCTCGTTTGACTGTGTGGGGTCTGCAGAGCGGCAGTCATTCAGCAGTGTAACAACATAAAAAAGATGCATCCTATGACAATTCACCATTCCTTTTAAGTACTCATAAACATTTCTTTGGTCCAAGTCATTAAGAATGCCAGAAAGTCGCGCCTCTCTACACCTCAAAATTTGTTTTAAACAAATACATAAAAGAATAAACATCAGAGTAGAAATTCATTTTAAAAAGAAAAATTATATGCAATTCCCATCAACTAGCATCACAACTAGATACATGCACAACATAGCTATCCCAAAGAGGCAATGATAGATCAATTGATACTAATATTCCAATGCTAATAACCAAATAGTAATAATAAAGCTGAAATAAGCACAAGATCATGTGCAAATCATACTTGTAGACGCATTTCTGATTCACTGAATAAGCACAAGATCATGTACAAATCATACCTGTAGACACGTTTTCTTATTCACTGAAATAAGCATTTCTCTATTGTTTCAAGACATGTGAAACAGACCTCACTGCACAAGATCATATACAACCTCTCTGCACACTGCAAAAGTGGTTAGATCCAAAAGTAAGAAAGAATACCGACAGAAAGATATCTACTCATTAGGAATAACTATTGAACTGACTATGAAACATGATTTAGGAAGGCAGTGAGACCTAGAAATGTAATTGTAGAATCCAAGATCATGAGCATTTTCACAAACACATCATGAGCAATGGCATTTTCATAAACACATCATGAAAAGAACAATGATACTGTGGACATCCATCTTATGGACTAAACAATGTATATTGATTGTGGATTGTTTGTCAATTCATCCAAAAATTCATCAATCATAGATAAGGAAATAGGATAATTTTCAACAGATTAAGAGGAAGCGATGAGAACGAACCTGGATTTCGTGTTCACCTTTGCAGGATCAATCGGAGAAAGATTGCAAAGGGCAACCCTAAAAATCTCCTGGAAGAAGACCTCTCTCCTCGTTTTCTCTGAAATTACTGGATTTCCCAAGCAAAAGCTTGAGGTTTGAGAAACGAAAATTTATACAGAGAGCGAGAGAGAGAGGAGGCGATTAGAGGTAAGTAACGGAACCAAAACTTACAGGATTTCTCTCCGATTCGCTGGAAGATGCAAAGGAGAAGTGAGAGAGAGAGAGAGAGAGAGAGAGAGAGAGAGATTACCCTAGAAATTCTTCCCGTCAAAACGTGAGAAACCTTGATTTGGAGATTGATGGCCTGGAATTTCAACGTCTGGAGGAGAAGAGAATGAAAGGGAGAGACAGAGAGAGGGATAGAGAAACCCTCGAGAAAGGGCGGCATACGGAAACCTTGAGCCTGCGAGAAAAAAAAAAAAAAAACTCGCGGGCTCGTTTTTTTGGGCGTGGATTTGGTACTACCTACGTGGAGCTAGAAAGGACGGTCTTTTCCAAGGATTTGTAGGGCCCATTGTGATGTATATGGTTCATCCACTCCGTCCATTCATTTTAGCTTTTATTTTTAACATGTCATCCAAAAAGGGAGACAGATCGAAGGTCCAAGTGGACCACACCACAGATTAATGGTAGGTACTTAATCTCCACTGTTTCCTATGGTGTGGTCCACTTGAGCTTCGTTCTGCCTCCTTCTTTAGACTCGTAAGGTTAAATGGGCTGTCAAAATGGATGGACGGCTTAAATAAAACACACACATTACAGTGGGCCCCATAGAGTCCCATGTGAGACCTTCCGTCTCTAGCTAGGCCGTGGTGGCTTATTATCCTTTAGCTACGGATTAAATCCATAACTAATTTACTAAGGTTTATATCCATAGCTAATAACCATCATAGTCCGTAGCCTTTACTCCTTTTTTTGGTAGTGTACAAGTAGTGTCACTCAGAGTGGCAGTACATTAGTCCATTACAGATGATGAAAATGCAAAAATAAGGTTGAAAGAACTGGATTTGCTTGATGAGAAACATCTGGCAGCCCAACAGCGATTGCAATCGTATCAGGTAAGGATATTGGCCGCCTTTGATAAACGAGTCACGTATTACTCTTTCAAAAAATGGGATATGGTGCTTATGTTGAAAAGACCTATAGTGGTCACCCACAGAACAAGGGAAAAATTCGAGCTCAAATGGGATGGGTTGTACATAATAAAAGATGTATACTCCAAAGGAGCATACAGAGTCGTGGATCAAGATGGACGAGGTATCAGTATACCGGTCAATGCTCGCTTCATCACAAGATATCGTCCCTGAAGATACTACTGATTTTGATCCAGAATATTATCAGAATAATGATTCTATATCAAAAGGAGGCAAGAATAAACAAGACCATGGCTATGTACTGTCAGATGAATGAATAAAGAAAAAATTTGTGAGCACATCAAGACTATGTACCAACAAGTTTTACAAAAAGAAAGTGACCATCGTTATCATCACCAAGCGAGCTCTATAAAATTTTGTTGAAATTGGTATCGTCACCAAGCTGATATATTATGAACACATATGAATATCGTTGAGGATATTAGTAGAAGTGGTGATGTATCAATCTCAGTTAAAAATGTCTATCATCCTCGCGACAATGATGGCCACCTATTATTATCTTTTAAGGCAGCCTAGCCAAGCCCTAAAAAATGGCTAGCTACGTGTAAGGCCTGTCACTTTCACCATTCGGGCAGCAATGAGAAGCCAGTGGCCCTAAAAAGCCCGTGAAGGCTATCATATGCATACTCATGCGGGTAGCGGACGGAGCCAATGACTAAAAGCCCTAAAAGGCCAAAAAGTTCTCAATGGCCACTCACGCGTAAGACCAATGCCGCCTGTATAGCTTTCCGACAGCATCATGGGGAACGGAGAAAAATGTCCTCTCGTGAATGGGTCCGACCTTGCAGGCGAAGAAAACGCGGGCTGCAGTGTGAGCTCTTTAGCCATGTCCATAGATATGCCAACCATGCGTAAGACCCCCCTAAATTTTTAGCTTGATTTCAGTATTAACTCATGAGGAAGGGCTTAAACCTACTCATTGATGGACTGGCGGCCCTAGATTTGGTACCCTAAAAGTTACCTTGTGAGCCTCGTGAACTCTAGAGAGTTACTGCGGCCAACCCTGTGCATAAATCCAACGGAGTTCACGGCCCCGATAGCTTCACTGGGCCCCTCTGATGGATCGCGGTTTGTGAACTCACCAGGCTATGAGAAGTTTAGTGAACTCATGAGAGTTACAGAGACTATCACGTGAGACCCGACTCCACTACTCAAGAGTCTAAATTGTGTTACTCCACTATTCAAGAGCTTAAACTGTGTGTGATCATCTAACTAAACTGAAACCTAGCACCGCCTATTAAAACAAAAATCATATAAGGGAATCCCATACTAACAATCATAATATGTGGAGATTTTGTTAGCAGTTCTTCATTAAAATATCATGATAAGACTATTGCATAGATGAATATGCTTAAAATGATTCATGATGTAGAAATCTATGAAAGAACAAAATATTTCGAAATATCTTTAATAAAATTTGCAGGCTATTTATATATCATAATACAAAAGGAATATTTACATACAATGCCTACAGATCTTCAATTATGTTCAATATCCGTACAAAGACCTGAGTACCACCTCAGGCATAAATCACTAAGGATCGAATCCTTTAGAAATTAGACGAAAAGTAATTAAGTACTAAACTGAATTAGTCGATAAATTAGCTTGAACTGCTTTCTATACAATCTGTAAGACCCAAAACTAGTAGAATCGTTAACGCTATATTACCTAAAAACATAGGATCAATCTCAAAACCCAGTTGCTCTCGGGAGCACACTGAAACTTCGTATCGGACCTGGATCGCACGTCGAAAGTCCGATTAACGCGAAACTATATGGTTATGACCGCCTTACTAGGCTTGACGACCATCTCGGAAATCAAGTCCTAATAGTATAAAAAAATGCACAACTTGAGCCTAGAGCGAAGTGTGTGAGAAACGCGAATATCTTTAGAAAATAAACCCAAACTTAAGTGAATTGGGCCGTTCACTTGCAGGTGAAATTAAGGTTTCAAACCGTCAGATTCTAACCCAGTTATACTCTTAGATCAAGAAAATTTTCCTATACATGTCAGTGCACTTGTAGCCCTGATCAAGTGACAATGACCGTTGAACTGAAATAGGTCCTCTGCGGTCGATCTGTAAATCCAATCAGACCGAAAACTTAACCTGACATAGATCCATTATCAAAAAACTTTTTTCCATACCGTATGCAAGAAATGGACCTCCAGATAAGCTTCGTTGGACCGAAACAGCCACTCTTTGGCTATAACCTAAGTATACCATGGCCCTAGGGCCAATTACACCAGTTCTAGGCCTATATAAGGGCCTTTACCCACCCCTCTCTCATTCCATACAAAATTCCTAAACCCTAGGAGAGAGAAGGGAGAAAAGAGGAGAAAAGGGTGAGGAGAAGTGAGAGAGAGTGAGAGATAGTTGCTGGGATTCGATCCCACCGCTCTACGTGCTGAATCGCTTCTCCCGTGTCGCTACACCGGCAATTCCGATTCTGTTGTTGGGTAAGAAATCCTAACCCTAACCTGTTTTAGGTATCCAAATAGAGTAAATGATGAAATAGCTAACCTATTTCATGTTATAGGTTGTCATTGTGCCGTAGACGAAGACTTAGTGTTCGAACTGAGTTCGATATGAGTTTACCTGCGAAAGGTGCGGACTATAAACGTTTAGGTTATGATTTTCAAGGCTTTCAATGTCAATTAATGATTTATGACTAACTTGAGTGCTATCACATATGCTTAGATGCAATGTTTCCGCGTATTACACATATATATGAACTATCTTGAAAATAATGCATTCCATGTCTTTGTTTAAATGTTTGTATGAACATGAAATTATGATTTGTGTTTGTTATGATTGATGTTTGAGGATACATGATTATTGTACATGTGGCAACTCCTTTGTAAAAGGATTTGCTATAATACCTGTTATAACTACTATATTACATGTATGTCGATATGTGTAGTCTAAGTGTTTGATAAAATGCTTGAATGAGAAAATGCTTGTTGAAATGTATTTAATGAGGGTGTTGAATAAGATTCTCAATTCCCTTATCTATAGTTACAGTTTCCTTTATGTAACCTATCTTACTACCATGTGATTTATAGATGAAATGCCTATGTATGATAACATGTGTACTATTTATTTGTTAAAATGCTCAAATGAGATTTATACTTAGATTGGTTGTCACATGCTTTCTTCGACTATCCTATGTGAATGCTATTATTTGGAGTGTGATTGGGGCTACGATGTAGTACATGCAATCGGTAATGATTCCCTAATTAGTGGCCGAGGTCATTATACTACACAAGACACGCTCGATGAATTCGAGTCATACGTTGCTTGTCGACAGTGGTTAGGCCACGCGGAATGCTTATGCACTCCATGTCGATCAATTCAACGTACGCTCATACCAGTCGAGCTTGTCAAGCAACCCGATTGGCCTAATGTATATTCACCATATATGGACGCTACTGCTTGAATCTAAGATACCGACTTACAAGTGAAAAGCCCGTTTAACCTTGGTACCACGATCCGCCAAGACTCATGAGCCAGGCATGGTGGTATGAGACACCGTGGTCGAGCTGTCAGCCTACGCTAGGGTGACGAGCCTCCCCATAGTATCTAGTGAGCAAACTAAACTCGTGAGCCGAATACAGTGGTGTGGGACACTGTATTTGAGCTGTCGGCCTAGGATCAGGTGATGAGCCTCTCGTAGTGACCTCGAGTATACACTAGGACTATGTTAAGGTGACAAGCCTCTTGTAGTGACCTCGAGTATATACTAGGACTACGTTAAGGTGACGAGCCTTTCCGTAGTGACCTCGAGTATAAACTAGGCCTGCGCTGAGGTAACGAGCCTCTCTATAGCGACTTGGAACAGCCATCGTATGCGATTAACTAGGATTGACGACCCTAGATGGATCATTGTTTGGGTAAATAATATAAAGGGAGGTGCCTTAGCTTCCCAAACCTGCTGTATGAAAAAATTTAATTAAGAACTTGGCTAATCACGCACATGCGCCGCATTGCATGTGCCTTTAGCATTGAAGTTGAGCACAACAGGAGTGTTGCATGCCGCGATCGTGAGATGATGTCGTAGAGGGAGTGCAGGCGAGGGCATACATCATTAATACATATCATTCTTGCATTAATCAGAGTATCTAGGAATGTTTGTTGTATTGCTTTATCATTACTGCTTGACTGAATTGATAACATGTTAACCTTTGCCTTATAGCTCCACCGAGTTGATCACTCACTCCCATGTTAGGACGGTGTTTTAAAACACCAACCAGACTTTTTTGTAGTTTCAGGTGATGTCGAGGCCTACGAGGCAGAGCCTAACTTCTACGACGACGACGAGGAGTTCTCCTATTTGCAACTCTCTGGCGGGTCTATGTAAACCTAGAGTTACATCACTGGGGCTACAGGGATATGGATTAGATGACATTACACTTTATCATTTTGTATATTTTGGAACCAAACATGTAATTATTTAACCTAGTATTATGTTCATACTCTAGGGACTTACAACCACTTATATGTTTGATATACTTATCACAGTCTTCCGCTTGTATAATTTAACTGTCTCTGGAGTACGATATGCTGATTTAGTATAATTCCATTCATGTTTAATGTGCTAATACATACAACATTTAATCATCATTATCTATGTTGCATAAGTGGTGCATTGGAACTTGGGAATTAAGCTCCTGCACGACCCCCGATTTTCAGGGCGTTATAGGGCATCTCTCCAGATGTCATAGTCCACAGGCTAAACGTGGGCCCAAAGTACAAGCCAATGAAGAAAAAGAGGAGGACATTAGACCCCGAGAGGTATACGGCCATAGCAGACGAGGTGTCAAAACTCCTCAGCATCATGTTCGTCAAAGAAGTTCGCTACTCAGATTAGATTGCGAATGTGGTCCTCGTGAACAAGACCAATGGAAAGTGATGGGTCTGTGTAAACTACTCAGACCTGAACAAGGCCTGCCCCAAGGACAGCTTCCCCCTCCCTCAGATTGACCAGCTAGTTGATAGCACGGCTGGCCACGAGCGGTTCTCCTTCCTAGACGCGTACTCCGGGTACAATCAGATAGCGATGTACCCCCCAGACCAGCAGAAGACGACCTTCGTCACAGACAAAGGGCTCTACTGTTACCGGGTCTTGCCGTTCGGCCTGAAGAATGCTGGGGCAACGTATCAGTGGCTGGTAAACTAGATGTTTGCCCAATAGATTGGTCGGACCATGGAGGTCTACGTCGATGACATGCTTGTCAAGAGTATCAAAGCATCCGACCACATCACAGACCCTAGAGAGACCTTCTTGATCCTCCAGAAGTACCACATGAAGTTGAATCCCGTGAAGTGCGCCTTCGGAGTAGGCTTGGGCAAATTCCTCGGGTTCCAGGTCAGCCAGAGGGGCATCGAAGCAAATCCTGACAAGATCAAGGCGCTGCTCAACATGAGCTTACCACAGACAATAAGGAAGATTCGGTGCCTCACTGGATGAGTGGCCATGCTCAGACGGTTCATATCCCAAGCCACTGATAAGTGTCTCCCCTTCTTCTAGCAGTTGAAGGGTCACAAGAAAGAAGAATGGACCCCCGACTGTAAGTAGGCTTTTCAGTAGTTGAAACAGTACTTGGGCTCACCATCTCTGTTGTCCAAGCCCAGAGAGGGAGAGCCCCTATTCCTGTACTTAGTGGTTTCAGCCTCAGCCGTCAACTCTGCACTTATCCGAGAGGTGGGGGGCAAATAGCGTCCCATCTATTACGTGAGCAAGGTGATGGTACCAGCCGAGACCAGATATTCGAATATGAAGAAGTTAGCCCTTAGCCTAGTTATCTTTGATTGGAGGCTACGTCTGTACTTTCAAGCATATTCCATCATCGTCCTCACTGACTCTCCCCTCCGATAAGTCCTCTAGAAGCCCAAGGTGTCTAAGCGGCTTACCAAGTGGGCAATAGACTTGGAGAGTTCGATATTCAATATCGGTCGAGACTGCGATCAAAGGCTAAGCAATGGCTGACTTCATAGCAGAATTCACCAATCCGAGTGCCGAGATCAAGGACACGGGTGTGAAGACAGTCCCCGTGGCCCCTTCAGCTCTCCCTCTTCTCAAAAGTGCAGAGCCGGAAGGAGGAGATGGCAGATGGACTCTTTTAATGGATGGATCATCCAACTCTAAGCGCGCCGGGGTAGGGATCGTCTTAGTCGCGCCCGACTTGATCACCATTCAGTATGTCATTAGGCTTGGCTTTAAGGCTTTCAACAATGAGGCAGAGTATGAGGCTCTGCTAGCTGGACTCAGACTGGCGACTAGTTTGGGAGTTCAGCTCTTCGAGGTACGATGCGATTCTCAGCTCGTCGTGAACCACATATCAACTGAGTACGAGCCTAAGGAGACGAGGATGATAGCTTATTTGGCTGAGGCTTGAAAGCTGATAGAAAGGTTCAAAAGCTACACCATCAAGTAGATTTCGAGGACCAAGAACTCTTGGGCCGACGCCCTCACGAAGCTGGCCTCAGCTATTGAAGGGAAGATTCCCAGGATTGTCCTTGTGGAATTTCTGGATAACCCAAGTATCGACCGAGCTAACCAGGAGATGGTCAATCTAATACAGGCAACTCCGAGTTGGATGGATCTGATCATCAAATATCTCACTACTGGCGAAGTCCCTCAAGACAGGTTGGAGGCCCGATGCCTAAAAATCAGAGCAGCGCAATACAATCTTGGATGAAACTCTATACAAGAAAGGGTACTCACAGTCATACCTTAGGTGTCTCCGACCTGATGAAGCAGACTATGTGATCTAAGAAATTCATGAGCGAATCTGAAAAAATCATTTCAGTAGCCGAGCCCTGGCTCAGAAGATACTTCGCCAAGGGTACTTCTGGCCGACCATTCGAGAAGACTCCAGGAGTTTTGTCCAGAGGTGCGACAAGTGCCAAAGATTCGCTACCATGTCGAGGCAGCTCTCGAAAGAACTGACCCCTATGAGTGGGCCATGGCCATTCGCTCAGTGGGGGGTTGATATCATTAAACCTCTGCCCCCCGGAAAGGGGCAAGTCAAGTATGCAATCGTGGCAGTTGACTACTTTACCAAGTGGGCCGAGGCCGAATCGGTGGCGAAGATTACAGAGCAAAAGGTGACTGACTTCATTTGGAAGAATATCATCTGTCGATTCGGAGTCTCGCATACCATTTTCTCCAACAACGGGAAGCAATTCGATAACGACAGATTCAGAGGCATGTGTAGGGGGCTCGACATCTCAAACACGTATTCCTCACCTCGTCACCCACAGTCTAATGGGCATGTGGAAGCCGTGAATAAGGTCATCAAACACTACCTCAAGAAGAAGTTGGGAAAAACTAAAGGCAACTGGGCGGACGAGCTCCTATTTGTTCTCTGGGCTTATAGGACCACAGCCCAGTCGTCCACAGGGGAAACTCCTTTCTCACTGTCTTATGGCTTAGAGGCAATTGTTCCAGTCAAGATCAGCCTCCCCACAGCTCGGGTTAGGAATTATCATGAGGATCAGAATTCCAAGTAGATCACGGCGAACCTCGACCTGATTGAAGAAGCCAAAGATATTGCTAGACTCCGAGTCACAACTTGGCACCAACAAGTGGCCCAATTCTACAATTCCATAGTGAAGACAAGGCGGTTTCGACAAGGTGACCTAGTCATTAACCGCGTCTTCCAAAGCACTGCGGAGTCTGGGGCAGGAACGCTCGGACCGAACTAGGAAGGGCTATATCGCGTGGTTGGCTCGGAGGCGAGACATCTGAGACTCAATGAAGACCAAGCCCCATAGAGTTTCAGCTCTGGACTGGCCACCCGAGGGCCTGGCCAATGACCTCCCAACAGGGTCTTAGGATATCCTCGTTGCCTCCTTAGCCCGATCCTTGGACTTCGCCCCAGTACTCCTCTTAAGCAGGGGGTAGAGTGGGATGGCCTTGAGAGGACCTTTCGAGCTCCGACGCTCGGAATCTATACACTCGGAATCTGTACTCTCGGGCTCCGACGTTCTGTTCAAGACCTCGCAGACTTTGTTCGAGTTGCTTAACATTACGAAAGAAAGAAAGAGGTGGTAGGAGACTCACAACGCTTTGGCGATTTACTCCAGTCTATAGACTATTCACATGGCGATGATTTCCCTTTCCGGCAAGTCAGCCCGGACAGAATCCTCTTTACCGGCAACAAGTCTTAGGGAGAAGGGCAGAGATGAGAGAAAATCCACGGAGTATTCAGAGTGTAAGAAAAAGTGGAGTGAAAAGGGCATCGGGATCTCTTATAGCCTGAGCCCGCCGCCCGCCATCATGATGGGCAATTATAGTCGAAGCTGAAACGACTCGGATTTGAGCCCTGCTGTGCACGTGGTGATCCATGATATGAGCAACCAAACATCATCCCGATCCGCGCGCAGCCAACAATTAATGTATAGCTATCATTACGCATCGCTCTGACCTGTGAGCCGCCACCACTCAATGTGCCAACGACCCTCGTATTTCAAGATACACGTGACACCCCCTAATTCACTCAGCCAAACCCCTTCGACATCCGCCACCACGTGGTCGATGCACGATGGCCAAAGCGAGAGCAATGGCCAACCCTGTGTGAAACACGGATCCCATAAACCATTATGGGGATGCTTCGTTCAACCCAACCGTTACAGGGAAATCAACGGCTCGTCTACCCAGGCCCCAGTTCGTTTCTCCAAGGCTCGATTCGATTTCCATTACTCTCCAAGTCCGAGCTTGGACTTAGAGAGTAGGGGGCTTCTGTTATGGGGAAATCTGAACTGAGCCAAATCGAGGTTAACTTCGAAATCAGTGATCGGGCCTCTGGGCAAACACATATCCAACTCGAGGCAAATGTCCAATCTAAGGATTCTAGCTGAATGATAACACAGACCCTGGACTCGAGATGAGTCGTGCACTCTACAAGACGGGTCGGGCCTCGGAGCTGTGACATCATGCCCAAACTGATTGAGACAACTCGAAACACTGAAGAGCATCTGTTCAACCATTGTATCACCGAGCCGAGGACTAGTATTCCGAGCCGAGCTTCTTTACTTAGTATATCAACAGTCCGCTTCCATATATCCGTAGACTCGGATCATCGAGTAAGGTTCGGACCATGAGGTCGGCTCGGATAGAGACTAAGTCTTGGCAGAGGCAATGCTCGCGGCATGATCAGGTAGTTCTCGCGGCACGATCGGCACGATCTTGGGATAACTGCCAATTACTACGTGCGTGTAGCTCTCACGTAGTGGCTACGACCACGTTGAGATAATCGGGCACGTCCTAAGCAACCCTCAGGTATAAATATAGTACATTTCTAGAGGAACAGGTACGTAATATCTTGCACCCTCTCTACTCTACACTACTTAGACCCAGATTCCCTAGCCTGACTTAGGCATTGGAGGGTCCCCTGCTTGAGCCAGGGTCTCCTTTGCTTACCTTTCTTTGCAGGACCAGGGTTCGTTTCGGGCTATCGAGATCCATCGAAGGGTGGTCCAGATTTTGACATCAACAGTATCAATCCATCTTTTACTATAGGGCCGGATCCAAATACATTTGTATTTTGTATAAGCTTAATGTACAAATTTACATGTCAGCCCCACTGATTTTAAATGACATCCACACCGTTCATCATGTTCTAACCTTGGTTTTCTCCTCAGAATCCAAAAATTTGCACGTTCAACACTCAGACGAGCCACACCAAATGGAACAGTTAGGATAAATGTACATGAAAAAATTCTTCCTATTTGAGAACTTTTTTTAATGGATATATCCATTTAACAGGAAAAAAAAACTTTACACACCGAAAGATTCCAATGGAGCTGCCAACCAAAAATAAAAAACAGGCTCGCATAGCATGAAAAAAGTACAAAAGGAAGATTGTCCCTCCCTCAAACTTCCCAAACCTACCTTATCCATAAATAAACAGACATGTAAAGATAGAGGGGAATCGGATTGTGTACTGAGTAACTCGGTATGTTAAGGGGTTCCGAGTTGACGTGGCACGAGCTTATTAGCTCTATGATGTGGGGCCGCTTCCCTCCTCCACCAAAACAAACGTTGTTAGCTTCTCTTTCTCTCTCTCTTCCACGCAAGGAGGAAATGTAGAGGGATCTATCGCTCCTCTATTCCAAGTAGAAATCAGATTCCGTACTGAGTTACACAGTACGGTTTTATCGTATAAAGTAAACTTAGTTGGGCCCACTTTGAATGCACGTGGTCTATCCACACTGTCCATTAGTTTTTACAGCTAATTTAAGGCGTTCAGCTCAAAATTTAAGCATATCCAAAGATCAAGTGGATCATACTAGAGGAAACAGTAGGAGTAATGATTTCCACTATTGAAACCTTGCTAGGCCTACAGTGATTTTTATTTGTCATCCAACTTGTTCAGGATATCATGAAGACATGGATGAAGGGAAAACACAGATATAAGCTTGATCCAAAACTTTTGTGGCCCTAAGAATTTTTCAATGGTAGCAATCAATTCACACTGTTTCTGTGGTGTGGTCCATTTGAACTTTATATATGATTCATTTTGGGGCTAAAGCATTGAAATTATATGGTAAAACAGATGAACAGAGTGGATAAGATACATAAATCATGGTGAACGTCATATGAACGTCATAGAATTTAATCAGCACGCTAAGCCTAATGAGTTACCCAGTATGCCATTGAAGCAGATTGCATCCTACCCCCGCCCGGGGAAGCGGATTGCATACAGAGTAACTCAATATGCTAAGCGTACTGAGTAAACTCTATGGACCTCACTGTCATTCATGCATTGTATCCAATCCGTCCATCTCTTTTACCACATAATTTTATGGCTTTAACTAAAAAATGGAACATATCCAAACCTCAAGTGGACCACACCACGGGAAACAATATGAATTGAACATCTGTACCGTTGAAAAATTCTTGGGGCAACCGAAGTTTTAGATCAAGCTGAAATCATGTTTTCCCTTCATCCATGTCTATCCATGTCTGTCTGATCTTATGAACATGTTGGATGACAAATAAACATCATTGGCCACCTTAGAAAGTTTTCAATGGTGGAAATCAATATTTCTACTTTTTCCTGTGGTATGGTCCACTGAAACTTTGTATATGCATGAATTTTGGGTTGAACCCCTAAAATCATTTGGAAAAACGAATGGACGGCCTGGATAAACCACATCCATTTACGGTTGGCCCAACAAAGTTTACTTGGTACGATAAGAGCGTACTGAGTTACTCAGTCCGTAATCGGATTTCCTCGTCCACCGTGATTTAAGGATTTTATCCACACCGTTAATAACTTTTCTCAGATAATTTTACTACATGATCTAGAAAATTAAGCAGATTCAGATCTCCATTGGACCACACCAAAGGAAGCAGTGGTGATAATGACATCCACTATTGAAACCTCTCTAAGGGCCACCGTGATGTTTCAACGATGGAAATTATTATTTCTAATGTTTCCTGTTCCATGGTCTACTTGTGTAAGGCCCATATCCTAGCCCGTACTATTCCGTTGGCTTTCGCGGTTCTCCTGGTCGAATTCCGGCAACTCGCGATCTGTAATCAGCAGTTGCGTGCGACCCTGAGTCGTATCCCATTTTCTAGAGTCGGCTCGACCAGAGACCTATACCCTTGTGACCACGCCGTCGCCGTGATTCCAACGCTGTGTCTCACTCGCCGAGGCGATACCCGTGCCAGGATATGTGGGCCCGCGTTCAGTTCGAGGAAAACACCGCGCATTGCAATCTCGAGAATCCATCACATCAATCCCATCAATCTCATTAATTAAAGTACACATCACAAGCCATCACTCACCCTTACCTCTCCTTACCCAAAGTCAATGCAACCCATGCTTAGCCCATTCTTTTCTTACAAAAGTCAAAAGAACCAATCCCTTTCCACTTCATCACCACTCCTCTCTCTCTCTCTCTCTCATTTCTCACTCTCCCAAGCAACTCCCAAGGAGAGGAAACGTCCAAGCTCTCCATGGGAAGAGCCATGTGTGGCCCACTCCCTACTACCCTATCTCCCATCTCCACCCTTGGATCATCATCCCCACCATTGAAGGAGCACTTTTGGAGCATTGAAAGGCTAGGGAGGAAGAAGAATGAGAGGTGGGTGCTTCTATAGGCTAGTTTTCATATTTTTATAATAGGCCAAGTGAGGCCTACTGATCAATGGTATGGATCTCACTTTGGACCCTAAGATGTGGCCGATGGCCCACCTTGATTATCATGATCATTCCATGATGGGGCCATTCTCCATGGACCCCACCATGATGTTTACCTTCTAGCTTGAAACGAGGTCATCTAGACCTTCCATCTTGGTGGAGAAGTAATCTCCACCGTTGATTTTTAATTTGGTGGGCCCACATGTGTTGGAACCCACCCGATGTATGATTGGATGCTTGAAAGGGAGGGCCCATAGTGCCAGGGTCCCTCCATCACACGTGTCCCACTCTCTTTCTCTCTCTCCCCTTCTCTTTTTCATTTCCTTTCATATGATGATGTGGCCATGTGGCCCACTCGGATGGACCCCACCATGAAGCATGTATTTTAGCCTAGCCATTTGTAGGTGGGGCCCACTTTATATGTGTTGTATCCACACCATCCATCATTTGGTGGCCCACCTGAGGAGGGCCACCTTTTACCCTTGGAAAGATCAGACTGTCCAGCGTCCCAGGACGCTAGACGTTATTTGAAAAACATATGTATTTACTTGGTTCAAAGCTCCTTGGGTGGACCACTTGTATAGGCCCCACATGGATGTATGGATTCAATCCACGCAGTCCATCCTATTTACCAACTCATTTTAGGCGTTGAGCCAAAAAATGAAGCTGATCCAACTTTCTGGTGGGCCATACCTTAGTAAACAGTGATTTTCACCATTTAAATTCACCTTAATTTTTCTACACGCTGAAAGATGCCCAATATTAGGCTTGATGGATTTGTTATTGACTGTAGAATCGATTGGCTGAACTGGATTCATCTTATGCAGGCCCCACGTACAAAAATCCTTAAGAAATCAATTTTTCAAAGGAAAGAAAAAAATAAAAAATACAGGCAGCACGCAGCAGCAGAACGCAGAACGCTGCTACGTTTTGGCGAACGGTCAGCAGGACCTACCGTCCCATCCATGGGCCCCACCATGATGTGTGTTTTGTATATCCACACCATTCATTTTGTAGGCCCCCTCAGGGCAGTGGGCCACCCCAAGAATCAGTTGTCTTGGAAACTCAGGTGGCCCACGTCACAGGCAATAGTGTGATTGAACGTCTGCCTTTGAAACCCTTTTGGGTATCCTAGAAGTTTTGGATCAACGTGAAATTTGTTTTCCCTCTTCATCTGGGTCCACGTGACCTTATCAACGGATTGGATGGTATATAAACATTATGGTGGGCCCCACGTGGGACCCACAATGATGCATGTGTTTTATTCATACCATCCACAGGTAGTGGATGGTTAGACCCACATGAATGTATGTGTTATACACCACACCGTCCACGGACGGTGGAACCCCATTGTGTACGTGTTTTGTACATGGTGGGCCCCACGTGGGACCCACCTTTTTTGGTTTGGATTGGCTGGACTATAGCAGCATATTGCTGCTATGGGATGCCACTATAATGTATGCGTCTTACATCCTCACCGTCCATCTGTCCTGACGGTGGGACCCCACCTCAATGCATGTATTCTTTGGCCACGCTGTCCATCCGTGTGGACTTCACGTGAGGTATGGGATCTATCTGCACTGTCCATCCATCTCCTGCTGGTGGAGCCCACATGGGGTATGCATTATATCCTAAACCGTCTAAGAATGTGGACCCATCCTGATGCATGTATTTCATGCACACCGTCCACCCATGTGAGGCCAACCCTGCACGTGTCACACGTGCAGGTGGTAGGACCCACTTTGATGAATGTGTTCTATATGCACACCGTCCAGAGATCTCTGGATGGTGTTGCGGCACCTACCGTGATATATATATATATATATATATATGTACGTCCATGCCATCCACCTGTTTTGGACAGGCCATGCGACCCACCCCACATGTGTTGTACGTGTGAGGGGTGGGGTCCACCTTAATATATGTATTTTGTACCCGCACCGTCCATCTCGGTGCTGCATGGATCCATCATGATTAAGATGTATGTATTTTATCAACTCTGTTCATGTGTTTTTAGCAGCTGTGGGCCCACCCCACATGTGGTGTACGAGTGGGGGGTGGGGCCCACCTCATTTGTATATGTGTTGCATTCAACACCATCCATTTGGAGCCGACCATGATGTACGTGGCTTACATCCACGCTGTTCGTCCATTTTGGGCTATGTGGACCCCCACCTTGATCTATGTGATTTATATCCACACCGTCCATTTGGACAGGCAGTGTAGGGCGCACCATAATGTATTTGTTTTATCTCCGTAGCCCGGCCTACCTTGTGATGTATTGTATATTCACACCATTCATTCATTTAGCCCCCCACGTGATGTACGTGTTTAATGCTAGTTATCCATTTAGTGGGGCCCATTTGGAATATGCAAGGCCCACTCGTGATGTATATTTAGGGCCCACCTGATGTATGTAAGGCCCATTGGTGCGGCCTAACTATGAGGCCCATCATCATGTGTTTTTGGCCCATGTGCGGGGCCCACCTGTTTGTATTTTGGCCCCCGTGACAGGGCCCACTTACCTTGTATTCTGATGCCCATGTGATAGGGCCCACCTTGTAATGTGTTGTTCGCACCGTCCATTCACGTGGCCCTCACGTGATGTACCTGTTTTATCTAAGTTGTACATTGATGGGCCCATTTGAAATGAGTAGGGCCCAACCCACTGAGATGTATTTGAGGCCCAGGTACGTGGCCCATTAAATGTATATAAGACCCATGTGTAGGGCCTGCATACTGTATATTTAAGGCTCATGTGCAAGGCCCACCTGTCATGTATATGAGACCCATTAATGCGGTCCACTTGATGTATATTGAAGTCCATGGGTTGTAGCCCATTATGATGTATCTGATGACCATGGGTTGTGGCCCATGGTGAAGTATATTAGGCCTATGTATTCGGCCCATTGTGATGTATATTAAACCCTTGTAAGAGGCCACGAACCCACTACATGTTTAGCCCTGTGTGGGCTACTTCTTGGGAGCGATGTTGGTTAAATGGCTACATTGATGAGTAATGATGGTTTAATGTCTACGTTGTAACATTCCCTTAGGCCTTGTTCAGCCCATTCTCATCGAGGTCGATTATCGTGGCCGATTGTTGATTGACATGGCCAATTGCCGATTTCGATTATCATGGCTGATTACCAATTCCAATTATTGAGGTCGATTGTCGATCGATTCCGATTGATGTGGCCGATTGTCGATTCCGGTCATTGAGGTCGATTCTGATATCGAGGCTGATTGTCGAGGTCAAATATTGAGGCCAGATATCGAGGCTGATTGTCGAGTCCCAATGTGATATATATACGGCCCGTATTTGAGGCCCATTGTGATGTGCATTCAGCCCATGTTTGAGGCCCAAAGTGATATATATACGGCCTATATATTTAGGCCTGTTGTGATGCGTATTCAACCCATATTTAAGGCCCAATGTGATGAATATAAGGTCTATGCGATGAGGCTCATTATGATGCATTCGAGGGCCAGGCAATAGAGCCCATTGTGATATACTTTTGACCCATATGTGCGGCCCATTGAGTTGTAGATGTGGCTCAAGAGTGAGGCCCAGATGGCAAGGCTCGATGTGATGTATGAGAGGCCTATGCGATGAAGTTCACTTGTTGTATATTAGGTCATTGTGCGAGGCCATGGGCCCACTATATGTTAGGCTCTATGTGGGTCATTCCTTGGGAGCAATGTTAGTTAAATGTCCACATTGTCGAGGCTGATTATCGATGCCGGTTATTAATACCGATTACAAGCATGTGACAGCATAGCATCATGATACATGCCCATACGCATCATCCGCATGTTTGTTATGAGATATGGTCCATCATTGCATATGTCATTGAACATATTGTTATGAGACTCCTCGATAGGCGGAGGTTATCTCACATGAGCACACGATATGCGCAAGAATGATGCATGACTGGATTGTATGACTCATGCATCTTACATTATGATTACTATACACCCTAGCGACATCAGGGTTATAGCCTCCACAGGCATATCGTGGATGGCCAGACGGGACACCAAACATTTATTCTAGCATCGGGCTGCCATAAATGGCCCTGGGTGAAAATTTCTAAACCCTCTTGGTACTAGAGGAGGCCCCAATGTCGAGACCGAGTGGATACATGAGCGTCCGAGTGCCGAATACCAGGAGGCCGTGTCTCTCACTATGTCGTGGTCGGTTGGGAGGGGGTTGTGGCCTTACCCGCCCGAGCGTAGGGGGCATTGCTAGGCTGAGTTTGACCAGCTCGTAAATGGGTTCATTATCGACATGCCGGATAGGTATTGACAGACTATTGGCCAGGCGGATAGTGAGGTTTCTTACGCTCACTTGGACTGTGCGACTGGGAGAGCAGCAGTGTCATTTGGAGTGTACTAAACCCCGATGATGATCCCAGAGAGGAACTGTACTGATATGTGGACTTATTGAGCAGGAGTTGCATACTCATTCATTCATTCATTCACTATCCACTCGGGCTGGTGATGTGCAATTATTTGTTACGTGTACCATCGCAATGACAGGATTTCGGTTGGGGCGCGCGACTAACTTGAGATCAGGAGTTTACCACATTGAGTCTGACTATCCAAATTAGGTATGAGACTAGTTTGGATAGAAGTCCATTGTGATGGACCCCATAGCCTGCGATACTACGTACTACTATCCCGACTTCACACTCCAGCCTGATCATTCCATTCGCACCGTATATTGCATTACATCTGCGACATATGACATTTTGGGTTACTGTGTTTTTGTATTTATATGGTTTAGATACGGCTGACACTATTCGTGAACTCATCAGGAATTGCATATTGCATCACATTCTAGACATCTGATAGTTGACTCTTTATGATACCTCATTTGCATAGCTGTTCTATATTGCGTATTCTGATATTAATTGACTCATGGACTTGTCCGTATTTCCGCTTACTCTGTTATCGTATGATTTATGATCTTGTCAGTATTTCTGCTTACTCTGATAATTCATGATCTTGTCAGCATTTCTGCTTATTCCGATATTGTACGATTTATGGATTACTAGTAATTCCGGTATTGTATGATGATGGCATTGTATTGAATACTGGGCACTTACTTTGTATACACACTTACACCACCCTCTAAGCTTTATATAAGCTTATGCACGATAGATGCGTGCAGGTGATGTTAGGTTGCAGCAGTATTGAGCTTGGAGTGTGCAACGGTCTTCTGGAGCTTGATTTTCGATTTATGTATTTTCCTTTTGTATTGTACTCAATGATTATATTAGTGGATATGTGATGATGATGTTGCCTTTGTGAATTGAGTAATCTTGTGGTTATGTTTATTGCGAGTTAAATGTATAAAAGAAAAAAAAATCCTCTTTATAGAATTTCAGGATCGGAATCTGGCATATGGACCCTAGGAACCGAGAATGGGGTACTACGGAGGCTGTCAGCACCGGATTTGGCGATCAGAATTCCTATGAATCCGATTTTCGGGTTTGGGGCGTGACAACATGAGCATTGGAAATGATTCAATTTTGGTCTCAACCATTAATTGTGCTTGAAAAACGGATGGACAGCATGGATAGACTACATCCATTTACAGTGGGCCTAATAGAGTTTACTCAGTACCATTGAAATCTCTCCAAGCAGCGGTAGATCCTTCTACGTTTCCTCCTTGCATGGAAGAGAGAGAAAGAGAGAAGCCAACGGCATTTGGAAGAGGGAAGCGGCCTCACATCTTAAATCCAATTGGCTCTTGACACATCAACTCAGTACCCATTAGCCTACTGAGTTAATCAGTACAAAATCCGATTCCAGTTAGGAGGGAGATTAGATGGGGACCGGTAGAATCTAAACCGGGCCACAACACCTAATTTTAGAAGTTTAGGCATTATTTTTCATGGTTTGCCCCACCAGAGTTTTTAATTGACCTGAGTTTCGGGATATAAGAAGAATAGGAAGGGCCACACATGATGTACGGATTTAATGTCATTAGAACATTAGAATGGGCCCCACATATCGATTTGTACGTTAAACCTATCTTAGAAGAATACGGATCCTCTGTTTGCGTCAAGTAGTAAAACTGTGGTTGTTACTATCTAAGTGGACCCTGTGACTGTGTAATTGCATGGAAAGACCAATCACTATTCAGTAAACGAGGGAAAAAAGCAGGAAAGTCGTGCTTTTGGCTAACAGAGGATCCGGACTCATCGTAGAAACGTTTGTATTGGATCTAGCCTCTCATTAGTATAAAGAAGTCATCCACACAAGCAATGCACTCTATGCATTTTCTTCAAACCTATCCTAGAAACGTCTGTATTCTCCTCACTCGTATCTTCTTCCCATTTTCCTATTGCTAGCTTCACTCCATGCATACACCCACTTTCACTATAGTTACACTCTTCATCATCCTCATCCATGTCCCACCTTCCCTCTCATCACACCCACACGCCGACATCGGCTTCGCGGCCCGCCTCATCCATCGTGACTCCCCACTCTCCCCCTTCTACAAACCAAACACCATATCTCTCCGCAATCTCACCATGGCGGCACACCGCCGCTCCGACTCCCGACTCCACTACTTCCAATCACGTCAATCAAGATCATCATCAATCAATGTCCCCAAGCGCGCCTCTTCGGCCCACTTTAGGTGAGTATGTGATGAGCTTCTATATGGGCACACCCCCAATTAAGAGGTGGGCCATCATCGACTCAGGCAGCTCGTTGTTGTGGGTCCAATGTGAGCCTTGCGTAGAATGTTGTGAACCTTTGAAGGTAAGAGGACATTATAATCACTTAGGATGCCTTTGCATAAGCTATATGCATGGTCCTTCATCAAAATTGCATAATTGGTTGATTTAGACGTCTATGGTAGTTCTCATTACATAGCTTAATGTTTGCTTTGAGTACTAAATTTGATTGTATTCCATATTGGAGTTCAAGATTAGGGCAACTTCGCTTTATTACCACCTTAGACTTTAATGTTCTGTAATCTTCATATTGATATGATTTTCTTTTTGTTTTTCTTCTCTTTTTCTATGGGTTGCAAAGAATTTGATTCAGGGTATGAAATCGTTGAACTTCCTTTTCATTTTTACTTGATTTTGTCGATTGGCAACAATGATTTATCAAATGAGATGAAAGCATCTCATTAAAAAAAAATGAAAACAGGACGATGGGAGATCATCCATCTCTAGATACTCTAAAGCTCATTACTGCACACACACACACACACACACTCTCTCTCTCTCTCTCTCTCTCTCTCTCGTTTTGTTTTTGGAACCCAACAGAAGTGTTTAGACTAAAAACCCATGTGTTTAGAGTGGATAGGATGCGTAGGAAGAGACTAGATACAAGAAGGAAGTAGAAGAATAATCTCACTTCACAGGTCAAAGTTCAAACTACAATCAATCTATGCCGTCTACAAAATCTTCATGCTGATATATATATTTTCTATGGGTTGCAAGGGATTTGATTAATAAGATGAAATCCCTGAAATTCTTTGTTTTCATTTTTATTGGCAACAAGTTATCAAAAACCATGGCAGCTAGGTATTTGGCCCACTGTGCAAGTGATTTGGCCTCAAAGCCAAGCAAGCTATACATCTGTTGGGCTACACATATATGAAGTTACTGCATATAATCATTGTTCATAGTATTGGTATCGTTACATGTATCGCTAGGTGGTGATATGGAAACATGTATCGATATTGCTGATATTATCACCAATACCCTGAAACGTATCGCTGATTGAGGGAAGCATTGGGGAAACATGCAAAAATGGTGGAATTTCTCAATGAAACTTCAGGAGACGCTCAAATACACATATTTGCATATTTAGGAATCAAATAATTGTAAAAAAGACACAAAATAATAAGTTTTCCTTTATTGGGAGCCTAAAATCATGTAATGCTGACTCAGGGAAACATGAGGAAAATGGTGGATTTTTTTCAATGATACCTCAGGAGATGGTAAAATTCACATAATTACATATTTGAGAATAAAATAATAGCAAAAAATATGTATATTTGCATATTTAGGAATCAAATAATAAGTTTCCCCTTTAATGGAGGCCTAAAAGCATGTATCGTTGACTTAGGGAAACATTGGTAAACATGGGCAAAATGGTGGATCTATCCATCCATGCACACACATACATAATACAATCACATGCATGACAATACTTTGGTAATATACCACTGATACTCGGAATTTCTGATATTACTAGTGTTATTAGTATCGCCAAGCTAGTGATATCGATGATATCACGGATACTCGGAACAAGGCATACAATATCTATATATGCAGTATATTGCAAAATTCACTCAAACTCCTAAACTCGCTGGGTTTAGGCTAGGCTGATGGGCTTTTAGACACAGCCTGAGCCCTGTCCTGATAAATGAAATGATTTGAAGTTTAGGCCTGGGGCCAGCCCTCCAGCTTGATTTGCCAGCTCAAGCCCGGTCCAAAGCAGGCTAGACCCAGATGCCCGACGGGCAAGCCTTGCCCATCGACAGCCGTAATTGTTTCTCGGCAATTTGGACTTAACTAATAAATGAAAAGTTTTGTTCCAGTGCTTGGCCCTCTTTCCATATAGTTGGTTTTAATTTTTAAGTTTCTTGAGTGGTCATGCGTGAATATTGATCCAAAATCCTTTCTTTTTCTTTTTGTTTCCTTTTGGTGCAACTTCAAGAATCCGGCTTGTCTATTTTCAACATGTTCTACAAAAAATGAAAAAGTCTTTATGGTCCCTCTGCCCCTACCAGTGGGATGTCAAAATACGCTAGCTTTCCCCATCTCAAATGATCCTATGGAGCATAGTCATAATTCCCACATGAAAATACTCAGGAATAAAATAGGAAAATTAAAACTTCTCACCTGTTTTGTTGCTATTTTTGTACTAATTATGTATTTTACTATATCTTAGGTAGTGTATGGCATTGTGCTGATTGGTGGTTCTTCTGAGTCAGAAAAACAGAACCTGCATCAAAGCAATGTTCCATTTTCCTACGTTTCCTTTCCAAATCATATTTGAGATAGGTATGTGAAGGTCTTGAACATGTGAAGCTTGGTATGGGAAGGTTTCGAATGTGTGAAGCTTTTTAACCTTGAAAAACTGAATTTCCAAACATTCCTTTAAGATTTTATTGTTTATTATTTATTATTTTTTTTGCTTTAAAAAAATAATAAAAAAAAATGTTTGGTTGTCTGTGTTAATAATGCATTAATTATCAGTATTAAATATTCATGTGGACATGTACGTTTGTTGGATTTCATGTCTTTTGTTTGACACCTTGTAACAATGCCTGTTTCACATACTGTGATATCGATTGATAGTAACAATTGGCATTTGGAAGTTTCTCCAACCTTAATATGGATATCTTATAATATCTTCTTATCTGTTACAAACAGGTTCTTGAATGCTGTGAAATTTTCTGTAAATATGCATTAGTTTCCAACTTAACCCTGGATATGCTCTTTGTTCCTTGATAAATATTTCCAGGAAATTTGCATGCTTCTGTGTTTAGGGAAGCATGAAAATTGCACAATATCTTTTGTATAAGACTAAATTTCAAATTCAAGTAGTACTACTTTTTCATTTGACTGTTGCTTTTTGGAATAGGGTGGAAAGCATGAAGCTGATGAAACTATTCATGGTTCTGATGGATTGGGGAATGTATTTCGAAACCCCGCGCGCCGCCCCCCCCCCCCCCCGAGGGAAACAAAATTGGGAAAAGCGCATCCAAATTCTTGATCGATAAGGTGTCGGAATGCCCTGGTTTTGTATCCATACTTGCATTAGGACCGCTGACAAATTTGGCATTGGCAAGTGGTAACCAAGAAATTTCTTCTGCCATGTGGATCTAATGTTCTGTGCTGATTATACTTGTAACTTGAGTCACTTGAACTTGTGCCAAGACGGGAGGGCACATGGTTTGGTGATCCATACTGTTAATCTGGTGGGCCCCTCTGTGCATACAGATGCTTAAAAGATCTTTCAGATTGGAAGATCTCATCTCTGGCTTATTTTTCCTTCCAATGTGAACTGGACTGTTTTCACATGTACCTATTTGTAGGCTACTAATGAAGGGTTAGAATTTCCTGATCTTAAGAGTATTTGCGGGCAGGCCCCAATGCATGGTGTGGTGCCCATAAGATCAGCATTTTGTTTCACTGTACCATGGGTCCCACATGTACGAAATTCTATACTGCAGAAAAATAATACATGTAATGATGCTCAATGCTCTATAACCATTTTAAATGAACTTCTTGTCTCCAATGCACTATCCATTATAATCAGACCTATATCAGTAATTTTTGTTTTGTTTGTTTCATCAGGCAATTAAAAAGGATTCATCATTCGCTAGCAAGGTGAAGACAATCGTCATACTTGGTGGGGCTTTCTTGACCTCCGGGAGTATGAACCCTGCTGCTGAAGCAAATGTAAGTATCTCTTTTCCACCTATCCTTCTTGGAGTATCAATGAAAGTAATGCCCCTACAAACTTTTATTAGAAGGCCTTGGTGAAACACCTACACACTGCATATCTGATCAAGAAACACACACACACACACACACACACATGTCATTTTGAAATTTCAATCTGTAGTTGTCCATGACAAAGCTATAATGATAAAAATTGAGATATTGATTTCTATTTGATATTTGATTTTCAAAAGCTTTCCTTGCAGTAGCCGCCTCTGCTAAGAAGTGGCCTCTAAAGCAATTAGATGTGAAAAAAAAAAAAAAAAAAACGCATTTCTGAATGGCGACTTAAAAGAAGAAGTATAAATGTTACAACCTGAAGGATTGAAAGTAGAAATGAAACCAGACTTTGTATGTAAACTTAAGAATGCCTTCTTTGGCCTCAAACAGGCGCCTGCAAGCGAACTGACGGACTCTGATGGGCCTTTTTGTATTATATGAGGGGGCCCGCAAGTATAATTTGATTTAAATTAACACACTACATTTTGAAATAGAGTTGTCTGTGACAAAGCTGCAATGATAACAATTGGGATAGTGATTTTTATCGATATTTAATTTTTAGAAAAGTTCATTTCCATGAAATCAAAAAGGGGGGGTGGTTGCAAAGGGATGAAGTGAGAGCTTCAAACTGAACTCCTCCAACTTGAATTATCACATAATGGTATGGTCCATATGAAATTTGACATTAGTTGCCTATCTTCTTTCTGATATATAGAGCCGATTGGACACCGTGAAAGAAGAAACAAGGCCAAAGGATGGGGTCACTAGGACACATGATCTGATGAGGTTACTATGAAATGATGCTGACATCATAGTGGGGTCATCCCACTTCTGGTGGGACCAAAATTCATAGGGCCAACTGTTCTTAATTTTCAACAAGTAATGTTATTTTATGACATTCTTAGGGAGTGTTAGTTGATTCCAGTGCTAGAAATTAGCTTTGGATGTTGGAGTCCTTCGATTTTTTAAGTCTAGGAAGGATTTCTAGATTTCAAAGTTTTTAGGCTAAAAGTGCATTTGGTGGCAGCTTCTGTTTTCAGAGTAGAAGCCATTCTACACTTTAGAATACCTTCTATTTTGTAAGAGAAGCTGCCAGAAGTAGCTTCTGGTGGTGTTATCAAATTCCCTATAAAAGTAGCTTCTAAGTGTTGTAGTTCCCTTACAATTCAGGAAGTCAAGCGACTGACATATGTATATGGACTCTTTTTTTTTTTTGTTACTTACATGTAACCAAAGATATTCTGTAACCAAGTTGACCTTTTTTATTTTATTTTTTATTTTATTATTATTTTTAAAATTTTAACTTTTTCTTTTTTGAACATGGAACCAAAGCTCTTCTGTAACCAGGTTGACTCTGTTTCACTTGAGAACAAAACAAGTTACACCTCTGTTCTTTTTCTGCAGCTAAACCTCATCCAGAAGTATATATGACTGAATACTGATTTATGGTTGGTTTTGGCTCCCTATTTGGGCTTCTAGATCTTACTTATCATGTCTATCAGTTCCCCAACTGCTCGATCAGAAAGAGCCTAAAGTTGTGGGCCATGGCTAAATGGATACGATGTGGATTGCACTAGTCATATCTGTGGCCCCACAAACTTTTGAATTGAAAAATAATGCATTTGAGAAACTCAATAAACATACAGTTTATGTAAGGCATGAAACACCTTTTACTTCGTCTTTTGGGATTTCCTCAGCAAAATGACAGGTTGGATGTGTCAGGTGTGGGGCCTACAGATTTATGATATTGTGGCAGTCTGGATTTTAGGCCATTCTACATCCAAATTTAGCTTAATTGGTCAATTGAGCTCTTTATCATTTCTGCTCATATGCAAGTCATTATTAGTTTTTCCCAAGATTTTCTGGCTTTCAAATTGAAATAGTCTTTTGCATTGCTAAGGATAACCCTATTGTCTTTTCAGATATATGCAGACCCAGATGCAGCAGACGTCATGTTCACTAGTGGTGCAAATATTGACATTGTTGGCATAAACATCACCACCCAAGTTGTACTAACAGGTTTCAACTTCGTCTTCTACTTTGTTTCATGACTTGATGTGACTATTTCTTAGTTAACATTGTTTAAGTAGAGGACAGTGGTCCATTTTCCTTTTTCCAGACCATTGATCTTATGGGTCCTACCATGAATGGGGGATGCCCCAGAAATTTCCTAGACTGAAAACACCTAATCCTTTGAACTTTGGCCTACTTCGAGTTATTGATCTTCCAATCTGAGGGCCTGTTTGATTTTTCAGCTCGACTGTAATTACCTTGTAAATGGGTAATAATTATTTACTTAGGTAATTGCTGCATCTTTCCCAATGTAAACAGTGACAACCTACTTTTTTAACACCAAAATTGAGAATTTTGTGAAATAAATGTGGGTCCCACCGTGATGTATGTGGCTTATCCACACTGCCCAATCATTATGCCAGCTGAATTTAGGGCTTGAGCACAAAAATAAGGCAGATCCAAAGCTCAAGTGGACCACACTACAGGAAACAGTGGGAATCGAATGCCTACAGTTTAAAACTTCTTGGAGCCAATAGAAGTTTTGGATCAAGCTGATATTTTTGCTTTCCCCTTATCCATGTCTGTGTGACCCTATAAACCAGTTAGATGATGAATAAACCTCAATATGTGCCCAATGAAGGAAACAACTTTCAATGGTGGACGAATTAAGGCCATTGTTTCCTTTCTTGTGGGCCATTTGAGCATTGGATCTGTCTCATTTTTCAGCTCATGCCTCAAAATGTTTTGATAAAACAGATGGACAGCGCGGATATAATATATACATCACAGTGGGGCCTATAGATTTAAGTCAATACTTTTAGACCAATTTTCAAGGTAGAATTACTCATCCATTTTCAAATCAGGTAAAAAAGTAATAATTACTTATTTACCAGGGATTTACATGCAATATGGAAAATCAAACAAGCCCATCTTGGGGCCAATCAGAGCAACATTCTAAACCACCAAACTATGTGGAGTCATTGATCTTCCAGTCTGAGGGATTTTGTGGGTGGGCCCATCAGATCAACAGTACAAACCACCAAAATATGGTCTCCACATGTATAGAATCATGCACATCAGAAAGCCATATGTTTGTTGAAGCTCAATATCCAAATTTTCTCATCTGCCATGCATACTCACTGCGTATGCTATATCCCTCTAGTTGGGCCACAGATGCAGCTTTCTCCTATTATCTTCAACTTTCTACCTTCTTTTTTCTGTTTCAGATGCGGACCTTGCTGAATTGAAGGCATCAAACGGAAGACACACACAAATAATATCTGACATGGGCCAGTTCTATAGAGACTGGCATGTGAAATCTGAAGACATTTATGGTATCTTTCTCCTTCGAGTTACCCAAAGTTTTCATAAAATGAATCTCCACCATTCATGTAGCACTTGAGCATGGTGATGACCGTTGATACAGCAGAACATTGTGTTGATGGTCCACAGTCCAAAAATCATGGTGATTGAACTATTATGGTCTCATCTGATTGACATCCTGTAACAATAACTGAGAAACATGATGATGCAGGGATGGACATGATGAGGTTGATCACTGTCTTCCTCAGGGGAAAATTACTCCGAATCCATAGAGTTTCTTTGGACTCCTCAAGAGATCCCTTGAATCCACAAGGAAAAATAGAAAAATAGAAATAAATTCTAATAAATTCAAATTTAAATTGATTGATGATAAAAACGAATTTACAATCCTTTAAATAGTGATATCAAACCTAGGAAGAAGTTTCAAAATCAAACTCCAACTCAAACTCCCTAAAAAACGTGACTTTTTATAGATGGTCATGATTTCTACTAGACTTCATGGTTTTCGGCCAAAAATAGTAAGTGTCCAATTTGACCAAACCATGTTATTCTCCTAATTTTTCTAAGCCCTTTTCATGTTGGGTACAACTCCTAAAGCTTAAAGGATCAAGAGTTATGATTCCATCGATATGACGGAAGCTCGCAAATCCAGCGTGGGCAACATGGCATATCGGGGTTGGTTGGCTAAAGTAGCTTCTCCTACCCCAAAATCATATATGGTACGTCAAATAGGTCATTCCGGTTTGTGAGATACACCTGCTATAGGGTTCTCATGGTCATGATCACTTTTGCCTGCAATCGGGCTTGCTCTCTTCCATCTTGGCCATGAAAGTGTCCGCCACCCGCTCTACATCACATGACATCAACTCATGGAGGTCCGATGGCTAGGATTGCAGCATTGAACCAGATGAATGGTCCTGGTCACCATACACATTAACTGCCTCTATGGTGGGGAACACCTTCATATGATTATGAAATGCGCATCATGATAACACTTCTTTATATGCATTGATAATTTAAACAGCTCCCTCGTGTTGTGTAATTCAGGGATTGTTCAGCACGATCCTGTCTGTTTTGTTCCACTAGGTACGGGCTGATCTTTTCACCTTCAAGAAGGGAGTTGTGAGGGTTGAGACCCAGGGCATCTGTTCAGGACTTACCTTGTTGGACCAAGGACTGAAAATGTACAATCCAACTGGTTTCTTATGCTGCCTCTTGCCAATGGTATGTTTGTTGAGCACCTGTGTAAGATCAAAGCTGCTCGTCAGGCTGGCCCACTACTGTATAGATGCCCTGGATAGAAAATAAGGAAGGTCGTCGATGAAAATGGATGGTTAAAGAAAGTTGTCCAATGTTTCCCATCTTGCATACATCTACGGCTCACAAGCTGATAGGACTAACCTGAGTTTTTGCCCAGGCATCTACATGGTGGGCCACGATGTACAAAAGAATAGATGTTAAGTCCATTTGACATACATTTATGGCCTCTCATATGAGCAGTCTGGCTTGAGTTTTTGTTAAGGTGGTCGATGCCATTGAGTAGAACACCAAAATGTTCCAGTGACTAAACATGGATTTTTCGGATTTTTCTGATGGCATCTTTGATGAGACTTCGATGGCATCGACAACCTGTCTATGGCATGGAACCTCTTCGATAGCATCGAGCAGGACACCACAAAGTGTCCAGCAACCAACATGGGATTTCCGGATTTTCAGGATGGCATTGAGCAGCTGTTGATGGCATCGACAGACCCTGTTTCTGAAAGATTTGAGACATCAACAACAGGGGCCAGCCTAGTAATAAGCTTAGATCTTGCACGCATGGGCCCCATTGGGACATCTTCCATTTCACCTGTCTGAGTTCTGTTTGCATTTCTGATTCTGTTGAACTTTCAGCACAGATGGAATGGGAGTTGAAGTCGAAGGAGTCATTGCATTTATCAAGAATCTGGTAATGAAACCATAATATCTGAAGGCCTTTCCAACATAACACCAGTAGGAAAAGAATGGGAACTGAGGTCAAGAGGTTGGATTCATTCCAAGACATTAGAAGATTCCCTTTGTTAGTTTATACCCATTCGGTGTCTTTCTATTATTCGGATGTTCTTGCTTTAATAAACTCGTCATTTATCATTTGCTTTGTTGGAAAGTTCATTTAGAAGTCTAATATCCAGCTGGCGAGTTCCAGATCTTGCATCTAATGAACTAGTAATTTATTCCAAGACATTTAGAAGACTATCCTTTGTTAGTTTATACCTAGTCGGTGTCTTTCTATTGTTCGAATGTTCTTGCTTTAATATATAAACTCATCATTTATCATTTGCTTTGTTGGGAAGTTTGTTTAGAAGTCTAATATCCATCCGGCGAGTTCCGGATCTTGCATCTGATGAACCAGTAGCATGATGTCGACCTCCTTACGTTACATCAGGTGTTGCCACCATGCCTGAGCTTGTTTTGAAAATAAGTTTTGATTTGGAGGCAGAAACCGAAACAAAAAATAGAAAATAAAACAGAATAATCTGTTGTGAACCAGGCTATGAAGCACGTATGAGATATGCTTTTCTTAAAGTGTTATTCACCCCCTCTCATTGGTATGAGATGGCTGCCGAGTTACTGGTGAACTTCTTCTAAGATATGACAAGCCTTGTTGATTCTACGTGCAACAATCACGAAAACAGCACAACAGGAACACGGTGATGCAGTTTCTGTTATGGCAGACTCTGTATTGTGAAAACAGAGGACCCACAGCAGAGAGAAGGTTTTGAGAGGAGATGTTTTCTTAGAGATGATCTGATTAACCTGCCATTTACACCAAGTTTTGTAGAGAATGAAAAGTTGTGCGGTTTTTCAAGAGGCATTTCTAAGAGATTCATGTGAAACCTTTTACAATGAAAAGGCATTTCCAACGGTTAAGGCCGAAGTAACCGTTCCTTGTGGTCGAAAAGCACGGCGATTAGATTCCGCCTGTTGAATTGGGTCGAATTGATAGACCAAGCAACGTTTCTAAGACTGAACTGTTGGTCAAAGCCAACTGCCTAATCGGCCAAACATCTCACCAAGCACTCCTTCCGCTCTAGTCAGCCGAAATGCCGATTTTGATCAAACTCTTCTTTGGTCGGCCAAGTTGCCGACTTCGACCACACACTACTTGGCTGATTCGATCATGCGTATGAGTGCCACTTGCGACGTGATGCTCAAGGGGATCCATCACCCCCTATGTCCACATTCACTTTCATATACACATTCACGTTAATTTCTGCATTCACTTCCATATTTTCATTTATTTAATTCAACATTCATATATACTTCCACATCCACATTTTCATCTATTTAATACAAAATTCATATCCACTTCAACATTTTCATTCATATAATTCAAAATTCACATCCACCTAAATATGCATTCATACAATTCAAAACTCACATTTGCATTCACTTCAAAATCAACATTCATAATTACTTCCACATCTGCATTCACTTGCACATGCATATGCACTTTCACATTTACATTCATGCAATTAAAAATTTACATCCACTTCTACATGCACGTGCACTTTCTCGTTTGCATTCATACAATTATAGATTCACATCTACTTCCATATACACATGCACTTTCACATTTGCATTCATACAATTAAAAATTCACATCCACTTTCATATCCATATGCACTTTTACATTTGCATTCATACAATATAAAATTCACATTCACATTCACATCCAAATGCACATGCATTTTCACAATTACATTCATACAATTAAAAATTCACATTCACTTCCACATGCACATGCACTTTCACATTTGTATTCATACAATTAAAAATTGACATCCACTTCTACATGCATATGTACTTTCACATTTGCATTCATATAATTTAAAATTCACATCCATATTCATGTGCACATGCACTTTCACATTCGTATTCATACAATTCAAAATTCACATTCACTTTCATATGCACTTTTACATTTGCATTCATACAATTCAACATTCACATCCATCTCCACATTTTCATTCATACAATTTAAAATTCACATCCACTTTCACGTGCACATGTGAATGCTGAATTGAATGAATTAAAACGTGAACGTGGACTGCATAAAGTGGATGTGAATGTTGAATATGAATGAATAAAAATGTAAACGTGGATTTGGAATTGAATATATATAAATGTAGGTGTGGATGTGAATATGGATTTAGGGATAAATGTGGATGTGGAGGTGGGGATGAAGGTGGATATGAAAGAGAATGTGGACCTTGGGGGGATTCCACTGAGCATTGTGGATCCCTAGGACATTTGCACTCAGGTGCAATCCACAGTGCTTAGGGGGATCCACCCTTCCCCTTCACTAGGTCCACATGCACTTTTATATCCACCTTCACCTCCACTCCAACTCCACCTCCACCTCCACATCCACATTCACTTCTGGAGTGGGTCCCACTGAGGTGGTAACAACGATCCAAACTACCTTCTATAGGAGTAGTCCCCTCTCTTCGAAAAATAACTCCACAATAACTCAAATAGGCACTTCTTGGACTGCATAACACTTTTCAAGCCGCTATTGTAGGTCCCATCGTGTGTCTCCATTGAAATTCACTTCGATTATTAGCCCGTGAAAATAATTTTAGGGCATGACACCAAGATTGAATGAAGAAGACATCAAGGGTGGATTATACCAATCAAAACAACTCCGACTGAAAAGTCCACTATTAGGTGTATTTGGGGGCCACAGAGGCCTCAGATGAAGATGAAATCAATGCCCTCCGAAGTCCTGAGATGACAAGAAAGAAATGAATGGATCAGATATCCTAGGGAGTACACCCATTTATGACTTTGTGGGACCTATAATCCCCTCTTCGAAATTGGCTTCTTCAACTTTCGAGGTATAAAGATGCAAAGAGGAAATGAACAAGAAGGCTTTCTGTGGCAAGGGTCCTACCTTTTGAACCAATCCCAAATCTTATGTGGGGCCCACTAGATTTTCGTGAAGCAAATCAACCCGTCCACATCAAAGGGGTTTAATTTGATGTCCTCATCCCAGGTTTGAGGGTAAAACTCATTACGGATGGACCTTATTAGAGGAAACAATTCAAAATTAACAAACAACATTTATGGAGTCGTGGGCCATTTAGAACTTCATCAGAAAGCTAAAAAGTCCCTTCCATGGGTACATAACTCTCTGATTAATGTGAATGGATTAGATTGGCCCCGTTTTAGTGGGGCCCACAATCCATTTTGAAAAAATACAAAAGGACATTTTCGTCTTGAAAAAAGTAAATACTTATCTCAGGGCTAAAAAAAAAAGATGAGTTATGTGAGAAATTAGTCAATTTCTTACTTACCACCTAGGGGCCCATCGTATTAAAAAAAAACCCCATTGTACTAAAAAAACCCGCCCTACACACACCCTCTCCTTACATGGGAGAGGATTATGTTGGGGAATTGCGGAAGTATATAGAGATGAATCAAGCAAAGTATTCCAATCGCACAATAAAGCACAATCACAAAAACTCTGAATTTAATGTGGAAAAACCCTTTGTGGAAAAAAAGCTACAACACAAAGCAACAATAATGCACTATAAAAGCAAAAAATTACAAGAGATAAAGATTACTCAATTCGAAAAAGCCTTGAATCACCAAGCCGTGCCATTGAAAACCATAGGAACAAATTAGAAAGCCTTGAGATACTCCCTTATTCCCGATTACACCCATATATATAACCTATAGAGAATCAAAATCAAAATAGGAAACAAATTCTGCACTTATGCAATTCTGCGTAACTGTACGTGCACCTTCAATGACACTTTGATGGCATCAAAAAATCGTCGATGGCATAGACAGATCGTCGATGGTATAAAAGGCCTTTGATGTCATTGAGCATAACACCAAAACGTTCCAACGAGTAGACATGGATTTTCCAGATTTTTCGGATGGTACTTCAATGGCATTTGATGGCCTGTCGATGGTATCGAACCCCTCTCAATGGTATCGAGCAGGAGACCAAAAGTGTCCAACAACCAGCATGAGATTTTCGAATTTTCACGATGGCATCGAGCAGTTGTCAATAGCATTAAATGGTCTGTCAACGACATCAACAGACCCTGTTGAAAGATTTGAGACATCAACAATATATTATGTGCGGCCCAAGCCTCATCCAAGATGGTGCGGCCCTTACCATAGGGTCTACCTTGATATATTTATTCTATATTCACACCATCCATCCATTCTTCCTTTTATGTTACGAGCCTAAAAATTAAGAAGGTACAAATCTTAGGTGGACTATACCATAGGAAGTGGGATGTGGCGATGGAACATCCCACCGTTAAAATATTTTTAGGGCCCACCGTAATGTTTCGTTAATATTTGTTTGCCATCTGATTTGTTGATAAGATCGCATTAACATGAATAAAGAAGAAATAACAAATATTAGCTTAATCTAAAACTTTTTTAGTCCATTATAAATTGTTAATGGTCAATCACCACCTTATTTTATATATATATATATATATATATAGGGAAAAGGTTCTATGAGCTTGAGCTGATGGGACCGTCCGATGACGTCGAGCTCTGTGGGCGGTGGGATTAGAAGGGATTAGGTGTGGCATGGGATTCATCTGGTCCTGTACCATTCCACTCCATGTTTGGGGAGAATGGAAAAGCTTACGTTAAATGGAATTGCATTGGTCCCGTGCCAATTTCACTCAAGGTTTGGGAAGTTGTGTAGGTCCCAACATGATGTGTGGGCTATATCCACACCGTCCACCCATTTATCGAGATTATTTTAGAGCATAGGCCAAAAAATTAGGTAAATCTAAAGCTCAAGTGGACCCCACCGTAGAAAGAAACAGGAATTGAATACTTACCGTTGAAAACTTCTTTGGGGCTACATAAGTTTTGGATCTACCTCATTTTTAGGCTCATGCCATAAAATTAGGTTACAAAACAAATGAACGGTTTAGATATAACATATGTATGTCAATCTCAGTAATTTTAAATGATGGTGGGTATATCCAATCAATGTACTACCATATTATCAACAAAACATGGCATTAATTTTATTGGCAACAGGGACAATCCCTGCCATTGGTAACAATTATGTTTTTTGAATCCCATCCCACCAAATTATTCTAATCCCACTGACCAAACTGATCCTTAGGAAGTTCCTGCGCAAGGATACTGAATGGGGCCCACCGTGATGTTTGTGATCAATCTACCCCGTCCATACGTTTTTATAGATCATTATAGGATGTTCGATCAAAGATAAGGTAGAGCCAAAACTCAAATGAGTCACACCAGAGAGAAAATCGGGGAAAGAAATTACTGTTGAAACCTTCCTGGGCTCTACTCGATGTTTATAAGCCATCCAAACCGTTTATAAGGCCACCAATGGGATGAAGTGAAAACACCGAAATGATATCCTGATACAAAACTTTTATGTCTTAAGAATGTTTCAACGGTGCTCACCAAATCCCCACTGTTTCCTCTCGTGGCTCAATTGAGTTTTGGATCTACCTTATTTTTAGTCCCATGCCACCTAAAATCATCTCCTAAAACGGATGAATCAACCCAGCAGTGGGCCCACCCAGCATTCTAGCGCAGGAACTTCCTACAAAGGCTTTCGCAGGAAATCCGCGTCCCCACGCGCACATCCACATGAGAAGCGGATTCAGTGGTGACCCAACACCCATCTAATTAGTGGTGTTGGGCGTGCGGGGCCCATCGTGATGTAGGTATTTTATCTACACCATTCATCCGTTTTGTCAGCTCGTTTCATGGCATAATCCCAAAAATGAAGCAGATAAAAAACTCAAGTGGACCACACCACAGGAAACAGTGGTAATGAACGCCTACCATTAAATGAGCTGAAAAAACGGATGGACGGTGTGGATATAAAATACATACATCGAGGTCGCCACCCAATTCGTTTCCTCCACGCTGCAAACGAAAATTCATCAGGTGGGGCCCAGCATAAACATATGCGGATCAAAAGTCAGGTCATTGATTTTTTGTTTCTAACCATCCATTTTTGCATGCAAGTGGGGTCCACTTTATAAGTTGGCTGGCCTGGTTTCATGCCAGAATATTTTCACGCTGCCCCCCATCCATCTGTGGCCTTCCATTGGACCAACCAGTATGATCTTCACTATCAGATAATCCTAGGCTCCTAGCCATGTGAAGAAAATGGACACATAAGTCCAATGTGGCTACATCTAATAGTGGCTAAATCCAGCAGTTAGGATGATATAATGTGGAGATTTGGGCTGCCTCTTCCATATGCGTGGGTCCACCATAAGGACGGTTCAGAAGGCTACAAGGTGTGTCCCACATGTATATTTTACATTTTGATGGCCCCCTCAAACTTTTATCAGACCATTCCTTTAGACTTCATGTTTGGTTGATCAGGAGGAAAAGTGCATTAGACAAATCATTAGCTCATGTTTGGTGGACGGCTAAACATGAGTTTTATCTCATTTTATTTAAAAGTTATCTATTAGAAATTTTGACATGTAATACACGATTACTGTTATTATAAACTCATTATATGTTAAGATCAAGATTTCTTCTACATAATTGCTTTTAATTATGGCTGTCAATACCTGAACTAGCGGGTAGCTGCTGGCTCCATTTCAATGGGTCGGGGTCTCATTTATTGGAGCCGTTGAAAAATTGGATTTGGTTAAGGTCTCTCACGTTTTGGACCCGATTAAAAATCAGGTCTAATCACGGTAGGGACATGAAGAAAATCAGGTTTGCTCGAGTCTAGTCAAAGGTTGGACAATAGTAAAATTATATATATTTAATATGAATTGATTATTCTTAAAATAAAATAAAATATAATAAATAAAAAAAGAGGGGTTTTAAGCTACACACTTTTTTTTTTTTTTAGCTTGTTTGCACACTTTGCACATGTTAAAGTGACATATGAGTGTGTGATCTAATAATTTCATCGAGTGGCTGAACCACAAATGCTCTTATTCATCTTGAACCAAATGCTTGGTGGGTAACTAAATCCACTCGGATCCATGTTTGGGTCTTTAGGGCTTAATCTGAATGCAACCCATCGATCATCATCCTATTAACTAAAAATGAGCACCTAGAAAATAGGGCCTTACACGCTATATTGTACCCATCTCTATGGTGTTACTTTTGCTGGTTCCTATGCGAGGAATCTATGATGCGGACATGGACATCTGCAATGATTATCTTTCTCAATGCTGTAATCGAAGTGGATTTCAAAAAAGTCTTATATGAATATCAAGAAAAAAAGAAATCCTAAATTCATTAAACAATGTCCGCGTTGTCTTGTGCTCATTACGTCAAAATCGCAAATTTGCGACGGACAGGCTTCATTTAACGACGGACTTCATCCGTTACTCATGAAAAAGTCTGGCCGGAGTTAAAGACGGACTAAGTCCGTCGCTAAAACGATGATGGCAACGAATCTATCCTTCGCGAAATTAGATTTTGCGACGGATATTGATCCGTCGCAAAGTACCACCCAAAAACTAAGTTGAACATTTAGTGACGGATTTTATTTGTTCTGTGACGGAACATGGTCCATCATAAATTCACTTTTCCCCCAACCTCGTATATATATATGAATTTTGTGAAAATTTATATTTTATTGTAGTCTCAGAAGTGCTTTTAATAGAATTTCAATGGTTTAGTTGTATTTATTCATATTTTAGATTATTTTCATATCAGTTGATTAAATGCATAGATTATATATATATATATATAGAGAGAGAGAGAGAGAGAGAGAGAGAGAGAGAGAGAGAGAGAGAGAGAGAGAGAGAGAGAGAGAGAGTGTGTGGAAATTATTATTATTATTATTTGCTTTAAAATTGATATTTAAATGCTTTGCAATATCACATGAAAAATCACAATCTACATCCCTAGTATTTTATTAAAAATCAAGATTTTAGAAAATGAAGTTTGAAAAAAAATTGTGATTTTGATAAATAATTGACATTTTGAAAAGAAAACTGAGAAGTTTGAAAAATTAGGATTTTGAAAAAAATAGTCGAGAAGTTTTTTTTAAAATGACATATTTGAGAAAAAAAAATGAGATTTTGGTATTTAAAAAAAACTGTTATTTAATAAAAATCTAGATTACGAAAAAAAATTAGAAGTTTGAATGAAGTTGATAATTTTATAAAAAGAAAATTGAAAAGTTAAAAAAGTTTGTGATTTTGACTAAGAAGGTTCAAGAGTGAAAAAAGTAACTATGTTTGAGAAAAATTGAGATTTTGAAAAGAATTGATATTAAAAAAAAAAAAATGCTATAAAAATTGACATTTAAAAACAGTGGCACTTTTTTTTTAAAAAATTGATAAGTTTGAAAAATAATTAGATATTGCAAAAAAATTGAGAGTTTGAAAAAGAAATTGAGATTTTGTATTTTGAAAAAAATGAAAAGTTTCGCAAAAAAATGTAATTTTGAAAATAATAATATATATATTTTAGAAGTTTGAAAAAAACGATGTTTTTAAAAGACATGAAGAAGTCTGAAAAAAGTAGAAATTTTGAAAAAATTGAGATTTTGACAAGAAATTGAAATTGAGAAAATTTTAAAAAATATTAACAATGTTTATGAAAAATTGAGATTTTAAAAAGCTTTGCGATTTTGACAAAAAGTTAACATTTTGAAAAAGAAAATTAAGAAGTAAAAAAAAATTGAGAAGTTTGAATAAAATTGATAAGTTTGTAAAAAAATAGATATTGCAAAAAAGAAATTGAGATTTTATATTTGAAAAAATTGAAAAGTTTCATTAAAAAATGTGATTTTGAAGTTTAAAAGAAATGAGAGGTTAGAAATTTTTAGTTTCATTTTTTTTAAAAGGAGAGATTTTGAAAAACAAATTTGAGATTTCGGAAAAAATTGAGATGTTGAAAAAATTGACATTTAAAAAAATTGGCACTTTGCAAAAAATTGATTAGTTTGAAAATTAATTTAATATTGAAAGAAATTAAGATTTTTAAAAAGAAATTGAGATTTCGTATTTTGAAAAAAGATTAAAAAGTTTCGTAAAAAGAATATGATTTTGAAGTTTGAAAGATATTGAATAAAAAATTGAGATTTAGAAAAAATTGGGATTAAAAAAAATAGATGTTCGAAAAAAAGAAAAGAAAGAGATTTAGAAAATTTTAGTGAGATTTAAAAAAAAAGAGAGAGAAATTTGAAATGGGTGGAGCAAATTTATTGGTGGGCATTTATTGTACGGTCAAAAATGGAAATCACACATTCAGTTAGCTGGCTATCAAATTGATTGACATTTATCGGTGGCAATTTTTTGAGATTTTGTACTAAATTACTAGGGAAATTCATGAATCAGATCCATCTAAAACACTCTTTAAATGGGCATGACTAGTTTCTCTAGATCTAGATAAATTTTGAACAATCTGATCGGTCCAGATAGATGCATGAATAACTTTAGATGTTTAGATTACATTTTGCTCAAAAATGATGGTTGGATTGCAAGATATAGCCCATCATATTATTGATTAATTTTGTTCACTAAATATCTTTTCATCTGAAACCTAATCGGGACAAGTGATCAATCAAAAGTTTGAGAAAAAAAAAACCAATGTTTTGAGAAAAATGAGATTTCAAAAAGAAATGAGATTTAATTAAGAAAAATTGAGCTGTTGAAAATTTGATATAATGGCCAAAGTATAATGAAGTGTAATTCCAAGAATAACTTGTAATGATGAGGTTGATCAAATTCTTCTAAGATCAACAATGGACCGTATTCATCACCAAATTTTATAATAACGAATAATTCAGTTGAGTTTTTTCGTAGTGCAGTGATGGACCCAATCCATTGTTTAATTTTTGCGACGCAGCAAACAACAGTGGATCATGCGACGGGTCAAATCTGTCATTAATTGCCTCTTTCGACGGATCTAATCCGTTGCAAATTTGCGATTTTGACACATACAATGGATATTTCTAATAGTTATGATGCAAAACTTAGAGATTTTCCTTGCAATCTAGGTAATAGAATTTTTACATCAAAGGCTTGTTTGGCGTTTCTACTCTAATTCAATAAGTGCTTTTTTAAATAAGAACTAACTAATAAGATCTTTTTGTTCTAGCACTTGTTTTAAATAAGCTCATTAATTTAGTAAAATTACTTTTTAAATTTTTTTTTTTTTTAAAAAGCTTTTATTTAAAATAATTATGTTTGGCTAAATGTTCAAATAAAAGCCTTTTTTGGAATAGTTGATGTCATTTTTAAAGATTACAAAACCCTAAGATACAATCCAAATAGTTGTTTAGGTGGATTTTACAATGGATGGATTGTGTCTGAAATGACAAAAAAATGAATGGCTACAATCTTCTTGTTTTAAGATATTTCAGCCATCCATTATGTCATACATTGGATTTAGATCGCCCATCATAACCTTTGATTTGAAACTTTCATTGTATGAGTCAAACCTCAAGGATTGTTCTTGTCTTGTGGGGACCATTCATCATTAGGGCCTCATCTTAATGTAGATCATTCATCATGTGGGGCTTACCATCAATGCTAATTGTCATTATAACGGGGCCCCTCAGGGCGTGTTTGGCCGGGCGCTGGATATGGTATTAGATGGAACTAGGAAGGTTATCCTGAGCCTCCCCATCCCATTCGCTGTTTGGGATGGTGGGATGTGCCTTGCCCTCGTAAACAGCGCCCAAATTTGAGAAGGATTCTGCCAATCCCTGGATGCGAGGGTTCACTGCTATGTGGGGCCCACCGAGATATCAATGAGATATCCACTCCCTCCATCATTTTCATCAGCCTACATTTAGCCAATAACCTGTTTTGAGGTAGATATAAAACAATGAGTGGGCCACACCATAAGAAGATGTGGAGATGCAAGCCCATTCATTTGTGATGGTCCAAACAGGCTGCTGTATATCCCATGGGCTATCCCAAACATATGGGATCAAGGGACAAACACTGATACCACCATCATTACCTTAAAATCCATTCTATCCCTCCTAATCCCATGGGATTGGTCGGGCCAAACACGCCCTCAATGTCCACTATCCATCACCCATCAGTAGAGTTCACATTTGATGTGTCCATTGTGAGGGCCCTGCTTTTAAAGTGGATTGTCCATCATGTGGGGCTCACTTTTGACATCCACCATCCATTGTGTGGGGCACACCTTTTATGTGGATCATCCATCATGTGAGATGCTTTAGATATGAGCCATCCATCATGAGACACCTTGGATGTTGACCGTCCATCACGAGGGGCCACACTTTAATGTAGGTCATCCATAATGTGAAGCCCACTTCATCTATTATGTGGCCCCACCTTGATGTGGACCATTCATTGTGTGGGACCCCACCTTTAATGTTGGTCATTTATCATGTGTGCCCACCTTTGATATCTACCGACTATCATGTGGACCCACCTTTAGTGTTCATCTTCCATCATGTGGGTCCCACCCTTGATGTGGACCACCCATCAAGTGGGGCCTACTAAATGTGGATGGTCCATCATGCTAGGCCACACTCTGATGTGGGTCATTCATCATGTGGGGCCTACCTTTGAGGGGAACCGTGCATTATGTGGGCCTACCTTGATGTGGACCATTCATTATGTGGGTCCCCCATCTTCAATATGGGTTATTCATCATGCGGGCTCATCTTTGATGTTCACCATCTATAATGTGGGTCCCACCTTTGTCGTGGACCATCTATCATGTAGGGTCTACTCACTACAAGAAAAGGGGGCTTTAGCCTCAGTTCAAAACCGAGGCTAAAAAGGTAAAAAATTGAGGCTAAAACCTTTCGCCTCAGTTTTGCCTCAGTTATCCAAACCGAGGTTGAAACCCCCGTGGCTAAAGGCTTTAGCCTCAGTTTTAGCAACCGAGGCTAAAATGACTTTTATAGCCTCAATTTTCTCGAAATGAGGCCAAAGCAAAATTTTAGCCTCCATTGTTTCCAACTGAAACTAAATCCAAATTTAGCCTCAATTGCCTCTAACCGAAGCTAAAACTATTTTTAACCTCGGTTCTCAACAACCGAGGCTAAAGCCTTTAGCCATGAGAGCTGTAATCTCGGTTTAGGTAACTGAGGCAAAACCGAGACTAAAGATGGATTTAGCCTCTTTTGGCATCAACTGAGGTTAAATTCGGTTTTTGACCTCATTTCTCTATCAACCAAAGCTAACAATATCATAATCAACAAATGACAACAAATGATTGAGCCTGTGCATATTTCACCCATTTAACATTCATCAAGACAACAATTAGCACAATATCAACAAAACAATTAATGGTCTATTTAAACTATAAATGTCTTCCTTTCCTTGCCTTCCACGTGAACTGTTTCAGTAAGGTCCCCTTATGGACCGATCATGTCTTCCTTTCCTAGCCACATCTTCTGGCAGATGTCTACAACACCAACCTCACTGGCCACGATCACGTGTCCACTATGTGTGATGTAGGCCCTTTTCTTTTCTTGCAATGAGCCCAAATTCCTCCCTGGGAAGTTTCCCTGCAATGGGCTGAGAAGCATAGCTGATTCGGTAAGTCGCACAGCATTGAGATTATACTGCTTGGAGCCATAGAGTGTTGCAGAACCAGGCCCTCTATTTGTTGAAGACTTGAACCTTTATAAACAATCAAGGCCCATGATAAACAAGAAAATAAAAGGACAATCAGCTTCATAAGTCACCTCTATAGTTGGGAAAGTGTCACAGTAAATAAAAAAATAAAAAAACTGCTTGCAGATGGAATTTGATTGATTGCTAACACGTACACCGCATGCTCAAATACAAAAGTAGACGGCTCAGTTTTTTATGTGTAAACATAGCTATGTGTAAACATAGCTAGCTATCTGTAACACATGCTTCAATATGCAGCAGGATAATATATGGTGGTTACTATAGACATGTCCAGTAAATATTGTAAAATATACTTGCTAATCAAATATCATTATACCGACATTATCAAAAAAAAAAAAAACTTGGCAAGCTTGCAGTTGGAACTTTTCTTCTCTTTTCCTTCTTTTTTCATTTCCTTTTTTCTTAATGAATTGCCTTCAATTGGAACTTCAATCACATTAATAAATTGTCATCGTATCAAACTATATGGTGCTACAAGGCTTACAAGCACCACAATACAACCCCTACTCAATTGCTTGCTGGCAGGTATTGCAAATCATAAGCAACAGAGGAAACAAAAATTGGCCTTATAAAAGAAAACCAGTAAGAAAAACACACCCAAGTATGAAAAAGTTTAGAAAGAAAAAGCAACCAAAAGTCATCACCTGATATTCTTGAAGTGGATTTTGCTGCTCGTCAGGCATGTACCAGGAAGCATCCAAAACCTGAAGAAATAAAAAAAAAAACTCAACAGTCATAATGTAGATGATAAATATGATTCATTCAATTCATTCATATTCACAAGATTCCATTAATTTACCTTAGATACTCTAACAGGACCATGATAGAGGTGGTGATAATGGACAAGATGGCATTTTCACTCACACAAGATAGGGTCCTAGATAGGAATTTTTGCAACCAAGAAAAAAAAAGATCCTTAAAGCAGACCCTAAGAAGCTGGGACAAGATACTTCTCTTCTACCAAGTCTATCCAAGTCTATCTAACAAAGAAAAATAAACAAGCAGCAGCCCGCAGTTTCTAAATGCTAAGTAAATTCCTAGCATTTCAAGAGCAAAAGGAAACGAACCAAAATCACAACTTGCTATGAGAAACTAATGAAAAACAAACAAAAAACAACAATAAGGCCACTGAATCCTAGCTTTTTTAACATAAGATGCCTTAATATGTAACCGAAAGGAAAACAAACACGATCTAATTCTCAGGCAATATCCGACCAAAACTTAGATACAACCAACCCTGCATGGTCCTGCAATCCCATTTAGAAAAAAAAAAAAATTCCCAAGGAGAGATGAAATGCCGACCTTCTACATCTTGAGCCTTTCATTCTCTTCTTCCAAACGTGAAAACTTGTTCTACAGCTTGTTTGTGTATGCTTGCCACAATGAGGAATAAATTCTCAGTCTTAAAAAAACAGAAAATGGAAGTAACTGGTTTTCAAAACAAGCAACCTGATCTTACAGACACACAGACAAATAAAGTGCTTATACACTCTGCACAATTCTTCAGATACTGCTCCTACCGGATTGATGGCACAAACAGCAAGAACATTCATATCAAACAGCACTGAGTAGATTGTCTCTTTCAGCTGTCTTCTAGATGCCTTAGCAGATTCAGTATCTGAAGAAAAGGAAAAATAATTTTTAAAAAAAGGTATCAATTTAACTGAAAATGCACCCAAATAAATTGAATGTACCCTATATGGTTGACTTTATTTCTCCTTTCAATCATCTATCCATTACTATTGCCCCTATCAAGGAGAGATGATACCATTGCCAGTTAAACTTCTGATTCCCACTGGGACACTATGCTAACTACACTTTGGGCATAACTTCCTCAATTGGGTCGGGACCACATTCTTTTGAAAGATAATACAGCATCTATTATAAATCTATAGAACAAGCTCCCATCTCATACAATCATAAGCAGAATTTTGCATTGTGAAAACATAGAGAAGCTTTAAAGAAACCACAACATACCTGCAAGAGAGACCCCTCAGTCCATACTCGGCCAAACCTAGCAATTTCCCAGTCCATCCAGTGGACCGCAATGTAGTTTTTGGATGGCTAGAGATTACCTAGCACCACATGCACCCTGGCCAAAAAGCACCTCCATATGCAGCATTGTGCAAAATCAGGTGAGTATGTAAAGCACCATCACTTAGGGCAAGAAGCAATAGCAGTGCCACCTGATGAAACAACTGCAACGATGAGATAAAACAAGAAGCAATTACCATTTTCAAAGCATATTCAATAAATTCCATTGATGCAAATACTAGAAAGATAAATGATATTCAATTCAATTATACTTTGCCCATTGATGCAAATACTAGAAAAAGATAAATGATACTCAATTCAATTATAATTGCAAAATTTCAAAATCGAAGGAAAATAAGGAGTTGAGAACAGAACTTCTGAAAACCAGCAATCAAAGCAATTTTTTTCAATCCAATTTTCATAATGTGCTAGTTTGAATTTCATCAAATTCACTAGAGACTGGGAATTTAAAAAAGCAAATGCAGTAGACTGACAATTGGAACAGTTTTTCCAATCCGGTTTTCTCCTGTGCAAATTTGAATCTGACTGAATTCATAAGAAATTCTGAAAACTTTTGAAGTGAAATCCATAAAAAGAATAACAAAAGGAAAGCAAGAGGATCAAAATAAAGAACCAAAGAACCATTCATTCACATAATGATGGATAGACAGTGGTTGATAACTCCGTGCAAATTTGGGAAGGCAGATGAATTTATACAATATTCTCAAACATAGACGGCGGAATAAATCAAATGGGTCACCCGAAAACCTCTAATCTAGGCCAATACAGGAATTTCTAAATATGCCTGTTAATGTAGAAATCAGCCTCTCAACACCTACGAGAGCGCCAAAACCAAAACTGGAGTCGAGTACATGATAGGAGGATTTGAGAAGCAATAACAAATATGAAATTAACACCTAAAGTATAATTAAAAAAATCAAAATAAAAAATACAAGTTGGGAATTTCGCATAAAAAGAAAATTGCAAATGTTACCATAAAAAAATAAATAAATAAATAAAAAGCTGAAAAAAAGTCGAGAATTCATATCCGTGAACCAGAAGCTAAAAGAACCAAAAGAATCTCAAAACACAAAAAGTCGATCTAAAAGAAGAATAAAAAAAATCCAGGAATTTAGATTTCAAAACAGGAAAGGCAAAGAAAACATTGGAATTTTGATTAACAGAACATCTGATTCGAGAGGCAGTCCAAAATAGAACCCACCCAAAACCCAATCACAAGAGAACTAAATGAAAAACATGATTAGAAAACAACCCTCACCCTCAGAAAAGCACTCCAAACTTAGAAAATCCACACAACCAATGACTGGAAATTCAAATAAATGCAAACATAAAATTCAGAGGTCCAAAGAAGCAGATAGAAAACAAATTCCTCATCTTCCTCTGCTTCTTTGTCAGTGCTTTTCGCAGGTGAGTTTCCAATCCACCCAACATCCAATCAACAAAAAATAAAAGAATAATAAAAAACAATCCAAAAGCCTAAATTACAATCACCCGGAGAAGAACATGACTATAACAATTACACCCACTTCTCGAAAGAACAAAGAAAAAAAAAAAAGGCACTACGAATTAGTAAAATCCACAATCCATAATACAAATAGAATGAAAAATAAAAATAAAAAAGCCAGAAACACCTAAACATTCAATCAAGAAGCCAGAAACAAGACCGAAACAAAAACATCAATTGTAAAAGATACAAAACAAAAACACCCCAAAAAATAAAAATAAACAAAACCCATCTCAAAAAACAAACTTCCCAAGCATTGGCATAGAAAAACTAGTCAGTTCACTGATCAGGTGGGGACATACGTGTGGATTGGACACGAACTGTTGGCAATTTAAATCACCTATACACTTGGTACAGGTGTGGTCCACCTGATAAGGTGCTGGCTCCCGACTCCTTTTTTTTTTTGGGTCCACCAGATGTTCTGCATGGTGGTACCACCTTATGCACGACTCATATGTGCACGCATGGCACATGGGGAATGTGTAAAAATATATGTGGAGCTAAAAAGCCTCAGCAAGCGGGGAATTTAAACATCTTTGGTTTTTTTTTTTTCCCCTGTTGAAAGGATGCAGCACTATTGAGAAGAAGATTAGATTTCATTGAGTAAAATAAGAGGAATTCTAGACTGCTCATCAGCCAGTTTACAGTTAGCAGTTGGGTAGAATTCTTTATACGTGTGAACATGGTTGGGTGCTTAAGACCGTTCATCTGATGCGCCCCACCTTGCCACAAGAATTCACTTTGATTTGAGGATCCCCACCATTTGATCAGAGACTAATTTTTTTATTTTTTTCCCTCAACTGTCTAGTCATGAGCTAATTATTGAAAGGCTCTGATCTTCTAATGTTTTCAACAACTTTATCAAGCCAAAGTGCCTCAATAGGGCCTTTCCTTTGCCTTTCAATACAGTGGAGATAGTTGAAATGAAAAAGAAAGAAAATAAATAAATAAAATCAAAACTCCAAACAATGAGATCTGAAAGGAAAATAGATCTATAATTTTCCATTGCATCATCAGAAAAGCTACTGATATGCTAGATCGCCTTACATACTAACCAAACAATACATCTCCTCTACTCCATTTCAGTAAAAAGACAATAGAACAAAATTGATATCCATAATCCAAACATGAAATATACGAACATATCTACCATAAAATCAAACCACTACAAGCACCAAAACCTAACCCTAGATCGTTTCGATCTATCAGATTTAGCAAAATCTCCCAAAAATAGCAGAGAAAACCTAATCTAGAGATAGGGAAGCTCAAATCTCAGTAAGAAAGGATAACAAAAAGCTGAGATTCATCTAGCGTGGGAAGCAAATTGTGACCTACCTGGCCTGCACGGAAATCGGTGTATATGCCCCTTGTTTATCTAGCGTGGGAAGCAGATTGTGACCTACCTGGCCTGCACGGAAATCGGTGTATACTCTCATGTTAAGTAGCAAATAAGTTAAAGCCATCATTACATTTTAAAGGTTTATGGATTACATGACAACTAATATCAATTTTCTCTAATCATGAGATGATGAAGAACTCGGATGAGCTGCATTCACTTACCATGATTTAATGCTAGATGCAGCATTTTGTGAAATGAAAAGGCACAATTATAGGAGGAAATAACAAAAGAAAACCCATTCACAAAAAACTAGTACAACTCAACCATTTATTGTAAACATGCAGAATAAAATAACACAAAAATTTAAATATTTCTAGATTATTGCAGATAGCAAGGACTCAGAAGCAAACAATTCCTTCAAATTACCTCCAAATGCAGGATGAGAGTGTAAATTGCTCAAGGCAGAAGTTGCAATCACTCCAATCGCATCAGATCAAAGATCTAGACCTCGAAAGAGGATATCTGAGCCGCTGATGTGTGTAAAAGCTTTCTTTCGAGTAAAATCCCTAGATCTGAAAGAACAGAGCAAAAGGCAGGAGATCTCTCCCACTTAAAATATCGACGATCAGAACCTCAGAAATCGCAGATCTTCTAAAATCGAAATGTCTCGATCAGGCAAAAAAAGAAGCATAGATCGATTGATATCCCTTCCAATAAGGTAAACACAGCTTCTATATATATCATCGATCGAAGATCTAGGCTGCGGAAATCACAGATCTTCACAACTAAGAGCTTCCGCAGCTGAATCTGCTTCCATTTCAGCCGATTGAAGATTCTGAGTTCAGAAGACACGTATTTTCGCATCTACGAGCTTTCCGGGTATGAATCTCTCCATTAAAGATCAGAAATCGCCAGAGAAATGAAAGGAGAGATCGAGAGAAAAGGGGCGGAGACTAGGGTTTCAGCTCTTTTTCGAGAAACTGAGATCGAGAGAAAAGGAGCGGAAGGAGCGAAATGAATAGAATCGAGCTTACCTTGAACTGATTTGGATCTGGATCTGAATAATAAGGAGGTCTTCTAGCAGCTCTCCTTCTTCCAATCGAGAGAGAGAGAGAGAGGGCGTGGATCGAAGCAGAGAAGAGGAGCTGAAATATGGCTGCTATGGTCAGCTTCTTAACGGAGAAATGCTAGTGTATTCGTTCGACTGGCCTCACACGTGGAATCAAGGCACAGGTGTGTAAGATCAAAGTCACTCGTCAGGCAACTCCTAGTGTACGGATACAATCTCTAAAAATCAGGCTGATATATCATCAGTGCCACACGGTAATCACTACCATTTTAAAAATGGTGGCGAACTATCACAGCAGACCAGCTCTCAACAAAATCAGATTGTGAAAATGATTTTGGACCAGGACCCAATGTATGGTAATTACTGTAACCTCAGGCTGGGATATGGGCCACCTGAACTGTGGACTGGAGTGATTTTTGAGATGTACGGTCTAAATGAGGAGTGAATTCATCAAATCTAATTGATCCAGATAAGTGATGCATAATTCAGGTGGACCACATCAAAGGGAACTATAATGGACATTGGGGAGAGTAATGGCCAAATGTTTTAATTGGTGGTTGGGATCAACCTAACTAAATCAGGTTCATTAATGGGCCCATCCATGGTAAGTCTAGACAGATGGACGGTCTAGATATCACACACGTATGATGTGTGTACTAAAATGGTGCAGTTGATAACTATGATTTAGATGGTAGACCTTTAGCCTCTTTTATGTAATTGAGACTAAAAAGTTGACTTTTCGCCTCGGTTCCTATGCAATTGAGGCTAAAAGGTAGACTTTTCGCCACGGTTCATGTACAACTGAGGCTAAAAGGTAGACTTTTCACCTCGGTTCTTGTCAACTAAGGCTAAAAGGTAGACTTTTCACCTCTGTTCTCATGCAATTGAAGCTAAAAGATAGAGTTTTTGCCTCGGTTCTTGTGCAATTAAGGCTAAAAGGTAGACTTTTCGCCTCGGTTCCTATGCAACTGAGGCTAAAAGGTAAACTTTTCACCTCGGTTCATGTGCAACTAAGGCTAAAAGGTAGAGTTTTCGCCTCGGTTCCTGTACAATGGAGGCTAAAAGGTAGAGTTTTTGCCTCGATTCCTGTGCAACTAAGGCTAAAAGGTAGACTTTTTGCCTCGGTTCTAATGCAACTGAGGCTAAAAAGTGGACTTTTCACCTTGGTTCCTATGCAACTGAGGCTAAAAAGTGGACTATTCGCCTCGGTTCTTATGCAACTAAGGCTAAAAAGTGGACTTTTCGCCTCGGTTCCTATGCAACCGAGGCTAAAAAGTAAACTTTTCGCCTCGGTTCCTTTGCAACTGAGGCTAAAAAGTGGACTTTTAGCCTCAGTTCCTTGGCAACTGAGGCGAAAAATGAACTTTTAGCTTCAGTTCCTTAGTAACTGAGGCTAAAAAACACATTTAGCCTTCATTTTTTCAACTGAGACTAAAAAAGGGCAGACTTTTAGCCTCATTTTTTCACTAACCAAGGCAAAAAGGCAAACTTTTAGCCTCAGTTGCTCACCAACCGAGGCAAAAGAGTAGACTTTTAGCCTCAATTTCTCACTAACCGAGGTAAAAAGGTAAACTTTTTGCCTCAGTTACTCACCAACTGAGGCAAAAGGGCAGACTTTTAGCCTCGGTTGCTTACTAACCGAGGCAAAAGGGTAGACTTTTGGCCTCAGTTGCTTACCAACCGAGGCAAAAGAGCAAACTTTTAGTCTCAGTTTCTGACCAACCGAGGCAAAAAATGAACTTTTAACCTCAGTTCCTTTACAACTGAGGCTAAAAAGCACATTTAGCCTCATTTTTTTGAACCAAGGCTAAAAAATTGAGGCTAAAGGCCTACTTTCTTGTAGTGACTTGATGTGGATAATCCATCATGTGGGGCCACATTTTGATATGGACCATCCATCATGTGGGTCCCACCTTTGTTGTGGACCTTCCATCATGTGGGGCTTTTTGTAGATAGTTCATCATGCGAGGCTACATTTTGCTGTGGACCGTCCATCATGTAGGGCCTAACCTTCACTATGGGTCGTTCATCATGTAGGCCCACCTTTAATGTCAACCTTCCATCATGTACTCTCACATTTAATGTTCACCATCCATCATGTGAGTCTCACCATTGATGTGAACCATCCATCAGGTTGAGCCCGCTTGATGTGGATCGTCCATCCTGTGTTGCCACACTTTGATGCTGGCCAATGTCAGAGAGATTGTCAATAAAAGATAAAGAGGTAAGATGGGACGCGGATTTAATTTGTTAGTGATCTGTTGAGTAGCCAGACTCGCTACTAAAGTTAGGTCACCAAATGTACGCCTCACCATGATGTATGTGTTGTATTCATACTATCCATTCGTTTGGAAAGATCATTTTAGGGCATGATCCAAAGGACGAGGCAGATCCAAACCTCGAGGGACCCACCACAGAAAACAGTGGGGAGAGTGTCGCCCACTGTTGAAACCTTCCTAATGACCACCATGATGTTTATTTAAGATCCAACCCGTTCATGTGTTAACTCAGACATGAAAGAAGGGGAAACACAAATATTGATCGAAAACTTTCGTAACCATTAAAAGTTTTTAATGGTGGGCATCACTCTCCCTACTGTTTTCTGTGGTGGGGTCCACTCAAGCTTTGGATCTGACTCATTCTTTGGCTCATGCCCTAATATGATCTCTCCAAATGGATGGACGGTGTTGATACAAAACACGCATCATGGTGGCCCACGGAACTTGGTGACGTCAGTTCAGTGGCGAGTCTCGCTACTTAACCTATCAGTAGCTAATCCGCGTCCCGTAAAATGGAGATTACTTGTAAAATGCATGCCGATCAGATGATCCAAAACGTCTAGTTGGTGGCATGCGAACTGAATGTAGAAGATTGTTCGAAGAAGATAGACCCAGTAACAGATGTTTAGAGCCGTCTGATTTATGTGATCTTTTGCAATAACGAAAGAGGAGGGGTCTAAACGTAATGGACGGTTCAGATAGGTGGTGAGAATGCCAGCGACGCCAAATGTAACTAGGTTTCGATTCCATGCACATAGCCCGCCAGATAACTACCCTTGCTTAATGACATATATAGAGATGCACCAGTGCTCTCCGAACACGATCAGTTATGGTGCTCTTAGTTTCATTGGAACATGGAGTCTAATCCGTTGATCTATACCGTTCATTAGCTCCACCACAGATTTCATGGGATACCCTGCAAAAATAATACTCATAAAACACAAATTAACCATTCAATCAATGGCCTTAATATGGACGGTCAAGATCACTTACACAAAATACTTCAAATGAACAATTTAATCCATCTATTTGTTAGGACCATCATGGATTGCTTATGATTCTAAAGACTAACTTTCGTTAGGCAATTCTAACCATCCCATCCGTGGCTTTGAAAAAGGATGGCTATAGAAAATTAGGCTAAATCAAAGACACATCAGATCATCCGATCTATGCTGTTTTTCCTTTATGGTCTAAAAATATCTGTTTTGGACCGAGTGGATGTTTCAGATCCATTGATTGGATTGTCCAAGTGAATTGATGCTACTAGGAGCACTATAACTTATAAGTGCCATGGTAGCACTGGAGCATTTCTCGATTTATCTGACGTAGCAATTCCTCTCTCTTCTGGTAGGGAATCTATTTCCCATTTAAAATCCTTTATAACTTAGAAACCAAAATCCAGGATTTCAGTTTCCCAAAAGATCTCATTTCCAAACTCTCTCATACACCATCAATCCATCTTTTATTACGAGGGCCGGATCCAAATACAAACGTATCTCGTATAAGCTTAACGTACAAATCAACATGTGAGGCCCACCGTGATGTTTAAATGAAATCCACACTGTCCATCATGTTCTACCCTTGGTTTTCTCCTTTCATTCTAAAAATTCGCACGATTCAACACTCTTGTAGACCACACCAAATGAAACAGTTGGTACGGTGGCGCTTCCATTAAAAATCTTTCATATTGTATATGAAGACAACCGTATCTTTTATATAAAATCTGATCGATTCAGAAGACGCATCTAACAAGGATGAAGGCACATAAAAACAATTCTTCCTATTCCAGACTTACCCAGACCACAACACCTGGTTTTAAAAGTTTAGGCATGATTTTTCATGGTTTGGCCCACAAGATTTTTTTAATTGACCTGATTTTCTGTATAAAAGGAGAATAGAAATAGCCACACATGATGGACGGATTGGATGTCATTAAAACATTAAAATGGTCCCCACATTGATTTGTACGCTAAACATATCCTAGAAATGTTTGTATTGGATCTAACCTCTTATTAGTATAAAGAACTGCCACGCACACCAGTATTTTCTCCACACTAGTATTTTCTTCCCATTTCCCTGCTCCTGGCTTCACTCCATGCATACATCCACTTTCACTATAGTTACACTCTTCATCATCCTCATCCATGTCCCACCTTCCCTCTCATCACACCCACACGCCGACATCAGCTTCGCGGCCCGCCTCATCCATCGTGACTCCCCACTCTCCCCATTCTACAACCCAAACACAATATCTCTCCATGACCGCACACCGCCGCTCCGACTCCCGACTCCACTACTTCCAATCACGTCAATCAACATCATCATCAATCAACGTCCCAAACGCCCCTCTACGGCCCACCGTAGGTGAGTATGTGATGAGATTCTATATAGGCACACCCCCAATGAAAAGGTGGTCCATCATCGACACAGGCAGTGCGTTGTCATGGGTCCAATGTAAGCCTTGCATAGAATGTTATAAAATGTATCAGCCCCCATTCGACCCTTCCAAATCAGTGACATTCGATAAGGTTACGTGCAATAATATCTTTTGCAAGAACGTGAACAATGCCCGTTGCAAGCCCAATACTAATGTCTGCATATTCAGGGAGACATATGATGATGGATCTGTGACAGCAGGTGACGCTGCCTATGAGACGTTCATCTTGGAGGACACCAACGGTCCCAATATTACGCTTGAAAGCATCATCTTCGGTTGTAGCCATGAAATCACTGGACCCTATGATGAAAATGAGGATGGGTTGGTGGGCCTCAGCAGGGATCCGTATTCGTTTGTTAGGCAGATAGGGGCCTTTAAATTCTCCCATTGCTTGGTCCCGTTCTATTATCACAGAACGATGAGCAAGATCTTTTTTGGAAAGCAAGTTCAACTTAAAGGCGAATTTACACCCATGTTAAAGGTATGCTATTTGTCAAGACCTTAAACCCTAAACCCTAGAATATGGATATCATGCATGCACGTTAACTTGTATATGTATGTAATTTCACACGTGTGTGCTATACAGATTCACACATGGCCACAGCGTTGTGAAACGTGAGTGAGACATGAGGTTTTCATGAAGTTTGAAATAATGCTTAGATCGTCTTACTAAAAATTAGATAATTTTTGTACTAAGGTGGGAGATAATGTGCAAAGTAAGTTAAGGGTTTTTTAGCTTGCTATATTATGGTCCACTTAGGGTCTGAAATTGCTAATTTTTATTCCAAAAAAGTAAATAGTGTTGCTTAGATGATGGAAAGCTCAGATCTCATATGTGCCCATGTGTATGGCTTGTGCATACATGTAAACATCCAATATGAGAAACTGTTTGATGAACTTCAACAAAGGATGTAGATTGTGTCAGACTTGGGATTCACCGTTAATGTTCCTATGATGAAATCTTTGTAGTGTAGGTCTACCTGTACATGTGTGGTGCTTTTTCATTGGTGTTGTTTGGAGCATGTCCAGCCCAATTGGGGCGTGGATTGCATTGTACCCTACCTGGAGGTCTCGGTAGGGGCTCTGTGGGGCCCATCATGACATGTATTTTATCCACACTGTCCATCTAAAGTGGGATGGCACCACGAGAAACTGCAAGGATTAAACGCTTACTCTTGAAAACTTCTTGAGGGCCAAAAAAGTTTTTGATCAAGTTGATATTTGTATTTTCCCTTTATCTAGGTCTATGTGATCTTATCAATAGGTTGAATAGCAAATAAACATCATGCTGGACCTTAAGTAGGTAGCGTTGTTATCATCACTGCTTCTTGCGGTGTGGCCTACTTGAGCCTTGGATCTACTTTCTTTTCAGCCTCATGCCTTAAAATGATCAGTTAAAATGGATGTACGGTATGGATAAACACATACATCATGGTGGACCACACAGAGCCCCTGCCATGACCGAGTTAGTCCTGGTAGATAGGACTTAGTCCGGTTGCACCCAAATGGGGTGTTAAAATGACCATTTTCTGAGTTTCCTATTAAATTCCCTACATTCGCTATTGGACATATCCTGTTGGATCCTACATTTTTGTTGATCCTGGTTAAAAATAGCCAGCTGAAATAAAGCTGTGAGATAATATTGGAATTCAATGAGTTGTATGAGATCTTGAATCTAGTATGAAAGATTGTCTAACAGTTAATATCATCCTATCAATATTATGGCATTTGAACTAAATGCCCCAACAAAGGCATATTAAGAAATCATGTAAAACATCACTTTCACCATTGTATCTTTTGATCAACAGGTTAAGGGCCAAGAAGAGTTTTATCATCTCAGTCTCGACGGCATCAGTGTCGGTAAGAACCATCTTCCAATCAAAGAAGAACTATTCCACGCCAACGAGAAGGGTGAGGGAGGATTCATAATTGACTCGGGCACAACATACACATATCTCGCAAAGGAAGGTCTCGACGCCTTAATCAGTGCATTGGATGATGAGATATTTCTAGACCCAGCTGAGGACCCTGATGGAATACTTCATTTGTGTTATAATGTTGATTCGTTCGATGACTTTGAGATCGTGCCGGACATAACGTTTCATTTCACTGATGCCGATCTAGTCCTACCCAAGATAGGAACCTACATTGAAGTAGAAAATGGCATATTTTGCCTTGCCATGAAGCCAAGCACCAGTGTTTCAATCTTAGGAAATCTATTACAGCAAAACCGCATTGTGGCCTATAACCTTGAGAAGGAATTGGTTGCTTTTGCCAAGGCTGACTGTACCAAATTCTAATGTTTGCCAAACTCAGATCGAGTTGATTGATATTTTGCCGATTCCGGTAGACTCATAGACTTGGATGAGTCTTTACTTGACTTGACTTGATATTTAATATTTAAATTGTATTATTTATAAATATTTTAAAATTTTGTAGTGAAATGAAATGCACTAAGTGGTGTCAGAGAAATATAAGTTATAATGTTTCTAATTGCATTTAGTTATATTAGGATACTTGGATTATCCAATTCATTGATCTAGGCTGTTCATTAGGTCCAACATACATTTCACAGGAAACATTGCAAGCATCATAATAATTTGAAAAATATATATTAACCATTTGATCAATGGTCTTTAATATAAATGGTCAAGATCATTCGCACGAAAATGCATATTCGTACTTGTTAGAGACCATCATGGATTGCTTATGATTGTAAAAGATCACTTTTATAAGGCTACTGTATTGATCCCATCCATGTCTTGGGAAAAGTATGGCTATGGAAAATAAGGCCATAGCAAGGATGGATTGGATCATCGGATTAGATGCCATCTTTATGAGGTTGCCTTTGAAATGTATTATAGGCTTAGTGCTCATTACTAATCAATTAAACTTGTAGTGTAAGTTACAGTGCTATGAGAGAACCCGAATGCTTCTCAAAAGTTATGTGTGAATAGAGGATTTTTGACCGCGCTAGCATTGTGGTATGGTCAAATTCTCAAAATCGAAGGAAAGTTTCAAATATTCCAAGGATAGTCATCCGACAAGTTTTAAAAAGTTTTTCCAACCAAATTGTCATTGTTCAGTAATTGTGCAGTTTTTTAGTGAAGAATAAGTTACATCGTATTGGATCTTGAGAAAGTGACGTGGGCACAAGTTGTATTATTGGGCCTATTGGAATCTAGATTCAATCTATTCATTTTTATTGTAGCCCTTTATTTATATGAAAAGATGATATAACTTATTGCTAACATGATCTCTTTGTCTGCCACAAAACTTAATAACTTATAATGGTATTCGTGGATTCACTACAAGAAAATATATCTTTACTAGCGGCCAAAACTGTCAATAAAGGTCCCAAAAACCGCCGGCAACACGCGTTGAAAAAAGAGGCATCGCTAATTCATTTACTGTCGCCCATTAGGCTTTCCAAGCGGTTTTTCTGAGCGCTGCTATAGAGGGAGCTTTACCGGCGACCAACAGCCTTTATTAGTGCTTCTTCTGACTATCACCATAGCCTGAAAAAGTGCCGTTAAAGGTCTTCCTAAGCGCCAAAAAAAGCCTGATAAGTACTTTAAAAAGTCATGTAAGCATCGGTAAAGGTATGTCGAACAACCACTAAAGGTCTACCAAAACGCTATAATGGTCTGCCAAAGCGCCAGTATAGATTGTTGGTAAAAATATATTTTTAATGCATTTGGTTATTTATTTTTACACATTTGGTTATTTATATTTGATTAAAATTTGTATATTTTTCAATATATTTGAAATCTAAAAAATGTTGTACAACATAATTAAAAATGAATATTAAAATAATAAGTTGAATGGTTCCAAATAAATTATAAAAAAAAAAAATCTATCGATCCGGCTCCCATTCGTCCCTGCCTATAACCTGGGAAACAAAATAACAAAAAGAAATTAATTACATCCTAAATAACAAAAAAAAAAAAAAAAACTATATATAGATATTAAATTAACTAATGAAGATAATCATCTATACATGTTCCAATCCATCTCACTTCCCAAATATTAAGTTTTAATCATTTTTATTTGAATGTGAGTAGAAATGAGATCATTTTAGAGAGAAATTTGATATTTTAATACTATAAGTGTTAAACGCTTTAACAACATTTGCATTTTATATTATTTTTATTGTAAGTATCTATGCCATGTCTTTTATACTTAGATCAAATCGTTTGGTCTCGAGTCAAGTCACGACAATGGGCCACATATGCACAGATTAGGTACCAAATAGGAAAATTTTCTGTTTGTAATAAATAGGCAAATTAATTAAACTAAACATTTGCATGCTCTGTTAATTGGAGGTTATTGCCTCTTGATGGGCTTTTTCAATAGATTAACCACTAGACCACAAGAAAACAAAAATCCTGAGCATTGAGGTAAGTCAAAATAAGCTAGTAAAAATGAAAATCAAGCCCATCAATTGTACCCAGGAGGTAAAATGGTTCCTAGGCCATAAAAAATATATTTGCTTCTTAAAATGGAGATATAGGTGAACGAATAACTTATGATTAAACAAGTGTAATGTTAAAATTAAAGCATAAATTTCATTTTATACATAGGCGAAGTTTTAGAGGACCAATTCTCAATAATACATTACTGGATATCGGTGCTGCATGAATAAGATGGAGTGAAATTTCACAATAAAATATATGTATGAATGAATGCATGCATGCGTGACCTACGGGCAAACTGAATTTATGGGTTCTCTTGATAGAGGGGAATGGCGGAAAATGATTCTTGTAGCCGACCTCAATTAGTTGGGATAAGGCTTAGATGATGATGATGAATAGCGCGACACCAACTTGAAATGAATAAAATATGTAATTATTTACATATCTCTAGAAAAGGAAAGGAAAAAACCTTCCAACATCATTGCGCCCCAAATCCACTAGCATAGTGTACTTTGCACATTCCTTCTCATCATTTAGTAGCTGCTTTTCTAACATCTCATCCTCCTCAATTGTACCCACTCTCCTAATAGTCCCACCTAGTGGACGGTTATCTTCTTCTGTCAACACAAAGAAAAAAGAAAAAAATAGTTTGTGTTATTACAGATAAATATCCAAGGACTGGTAACAATTAGAGTTGAAAATTGATTGCAATGAAAGGTGATTAATTATAGTGAAGGATGCGCTGATAGTAAATATAGAGATTCAGGAATATTTTTCTAATCGTTTTAGTTTTTTGGTAAAATACAATCTAATTTCATTGAACCATCTAAGTTAAATGTGGAGATTCAGGGTATAATTTTCCAATCATTTTACATTTTGGGCACATATAATGTCAAACTGAATCCTCTGATTTACTAGAAATTGGTAAAATTGGGCATTGTTTGAATACAATCAGTTCATGCATTGGTTGGAGAAGATTTTTGGTCAATCACTCATCCATTGGAATCCCAATAGATGGAATCTATATGACACAAACCACTTGTTAGTGCCCGCTGCCAACCATTACTTCAATTGTCCATTTGCAAATGACATGACAAACATATGCCTCTGCATGCAAAATATTGATAAACTCTTGTAAGTTTTTTTTCATAGTGCATTACTTGTCGCTTTGTACCGTGGTTTTTTCCCACACGAGGTTTTCCATGTAAAATTTGGCTTACCTTCTTGTTGGGTTTATTAGTGTGATTGTAGTTACTTTGTTTGATTATGCTCTGTGTGTTTCCATGAGTCCCAGCAAGTGGTATCAGAGTGAATGTTGGAAAACAGATCGAATATGAAAGTAAGGTATCAATGACATCTAACAATGAAGTTCAACGTAGAGAAGTATTCCGGTAAAAATAATTTTGAACTATGGAAAGTCAAGATGAATGACATCCTAGCTTAGCATGGATTGGAAGATGTACTCATTGGAAAGTGATCGGAATTTATAAAAAAGAAGAATGGAAAAAGTTAGATAAGAAGGCTAATATCTCAATCCAATTGTGCCTAACATATGAGGTCCTTTATAATGTTATGAGAGAGAAGACTGTAGCTGATATATTGGCGAAGTCAGAGAACATCTATGTGAAGAAGTCTCTTAAAAATTATTTATATCTAAAGCTATAATTGTTTAATCTAAAGATGACGGAAGGGACTGATGTTGAGACACACATCAATAACTTCAACAGGCTTATTTATAAATTGCTGGATGTGGATGAGATGATAGAAGATGAAGATTAGGCATGTATTTTGTTGGATTCTCTTCCAGAATCGTACGTGTCATTTAAAGACTCATTGTGCATTGGTAGGACAACCATCAACATTGAGACTGTTATATCAACACTTCAGTCAAAGGTAATGAGAAAGAAAAGTGGTGATGTGGGTGTTTCTATATATGGATGTCCTGGTTACCGGGGGGGTCAGAACCAGGTAAGGGCAAAGGCAAGGCAAGCTAAAGTAAAACTATGGCATGATAAGGTACATGAAGAAGGATTGTGAGAATGTTGAGTTGAGAAAGGAGAAATGAGAAAGTTCTTCTACAGAGGCCAACACTACGGAATCTAATGAGGAGGCTCCATATATTTCAGTGATGAACGGATTTTGAATAGAGGGGCTTTGTATCACATGACCCCTTGTAGGAGGTTTACCAGCTATTGTGAGTGCGATGGTGGCCAGGTATTTATATGCAATAAGAATACATATAAAATGGTTGGTATTAGATTGGTGCGCATGCATCAAGATGTTTGATGGCATGGAGTATCTCTTAACAAATGTGAGATACGTTCCTGAGTTGAGGAAGAGTCTGATATCTTTGGGAGTACTCGAGGTACTTTGGTGTAAATTCACCGGATTCAATCGTGTCCTTAAAGTTTCAAAGGGGGTACTTGTAGTCATGAAGGCACGGAGGAATCGTAACCATTATATGTTAATCGGGACCACTTCATTGGGTCGAGCTGCAGCAGCTTTAGCAAATTTCACGTTTGCACATATGTGGCATGCACACCAAAGCCACATGATCGAGCGGGGCATGTAGGTACTTTCTGACCGTTGTTTAATTCTAATTTTTAAAAACATTGATTTTACTATATGTAAGCATTGTATATATGGTAAACAATTAAGGTTGTCTTTTAAATCTGAGAAACATTTATATAATGGGATTCTAGATTATGTGCATTCTAATATATGGGGGTTGTTGCCCGTAGTTTCTGGTGAAGGATCATCATGGTTTGTTATGTTCATTGGCGACTACTCTAGAAAAGTGTAGGTCTATTCTATCAAAAGTAAATCCTAGGGTTTCACCAACTTAAAGTAATTAAAAGCAATGGTCGAAAAGCAGACAAGGCGATAAGCAAAAGTGTTGAGGATAGATAATTGGGGGGGGGGGGGGGAGGGGTTGCTGGTGGGGGGATGGTCAGAATCAGGTAAGGGCAAAGGCAAGCTAAAGTTCTGGAACTATGGCATGACAAGGTACATGAAGAAGGATTGTGAGAATGTTAAGTTGAGAAAGGAGAAATGAGAAAGTTCTTCTACAGAGGCCAACACTACGGAATCTAATGAGGAGGCTCCATACATTTCAGTGATGAATGGATTTTGAATAGAGGAGCTTTGTATCACATAACCCCTCGTAGGAGTTGGTTTACCAGCTATTGTGAGTGCGATGGTGGCCAGGTGTTTATATGCAATAAGAATACATATAAAATGGTTGGTATTAAATTGGTGCGCATCAAGACGTTTGATGGCATGGAGTATTTCTTAACAAATGTGAGATACGTTCCAGAGTTGAGGAAGAGTCTGATATCTTTAGGAGTACTCGAGGTACTTTGGTGTAAATTCACCGGATTCAATCGTGTCCTTAAAGTTTCAAAGGGGGTACTCATAATCATGAAGGCACGGAGGAATCGTAACCTTTATAGGTTAATCGGGACCACTTCATCGGGTCGAGCTGCAGCAGCTTTAGCAAATTCCACGTTTGCACATATGTGGCATGCACACCAAAGCCAGATGATCGAGCGGGCATGTAAGTACTTTCTGACCGTTGTTTAATTCTAGTTTTTAAAAACATTGATTTTACTATATATAAGCATTGTATATATGGTAAACAATTAAGGTTGTCTTTTAAATCTAAGAAACATTTATATAATGGGGTTCTATATTATGTGCATTCTAATGTATGGGGGTCGTCGCCCGTAGTTTCTGGTGGAGGATCGCCATGGTTTGTTCTGTTCATTGGCGACTACTCTAGAAAAGTGTTGGTCTATTCTATCAAAAGTAAATCCTAGGTTTTCACTAACTTAAAGTAATTAAAAGCAATGGTCGAAAAGCAGACAAGGCAATAAGTGAAAGTGTTGAGGATAGATATTGGTGGATGAAGGGATCGTGAGGCACAATACAGTTCACCACACACCTGAGCAGAATAGTTTGGTTGAACAGATGAATTATACTCTCTTTAAGGGCCTGATGCATGATGAGCAATGCTGGGTTGGGCAAGGAAATGTGGACTGAAGCCTTTAACACAACTTGCTAGTTAGTGAATTTATCCCCTTCTACACCTATAGATTGTAAAATTCCCGAGGAAGTGTGGAGTGGTTAACAAGTATACTACTCAAGGCTACGAGTATTTGGTTGCGATGATTACTCCCATGTACCATCAGTTGAGAGAGATAAGCTGGACCAAAGGGTTAAAAAGTACATCTTTATCAACTATGGTGGTGGTGTGAAGGGTTACAGGTCACTACGCCAAAACTGTGAAAAAAGGACGGTCCAAAACTGTCTCAAATGACCAAAAAGGACGGTCATGGACCGTCGCAAGGGCCGTCAAATTTTAACGTGTCGTATTACTTAAAGGACGGTTGAAAATCGTCATTCTTATTGATGAAAAAAGGACGGCCATGGACCATCCTTAAGGACGGTCATGGACCGTCTCTTATGAGCTTTGAAAGGACAGCCATCAACAGCCCTTTTTAAGGATAGTCATGGACCGTCCATAAAAAGGACTATTATAGACCGTCTCTAATGAGCCTATAGACCGTCCTTTAAAAGGACGGTCATGGACCGTCCTTAAAAAGGATTGTCATGGACCGTCTTTTATCGCCATTTAAAGGACGGCTATGGACTGTCCTTTAAAAGGAAAATCATGGACCGTCCTTAAAAAGGACTGTCATGGACCGTCTCTTATGTGCCTTCAAAGGACGGTCACAAACCGTCCTTAAAAAGAACTGTCATGGACCGTCCCTTATAAGAGGGTCAATATACACCTGTTACATCATCATATTCTTCCTGATATACACCTGTTATATAATATATTTCATCATATTCACATTCACATCCATCTAAACCTAAACTATGTAAATTCATCCAAACATAAACTACATTCATCCAAACAAATACTACATCCATCTAAACCCAAACTACGTAAATCCAACATAAACTACATTCATCCAAACATAAACTACATCCATCCAAACACAAGCAATCTTATCCACATTGCATTCATCCACACATAAATACATATAAGTTTAACATCATAAATTAAAAAAGAAAAAAATCAGCAACAATTTTCTGTCTTTCACCTGAAAAAAAAAAAATTCAGCACCATATATAAGTATTAGAAGGGTTGGATATCACATGCACATGATAAAATAGAAGTTATTTGCTAGCTAAACTATATATATAGCCCAATTCATCACATGTGATTGTCATCCCAAAATCTGAATGGTCCATGTAATTCAGCACCCTATGAAACCTCTTACGGCCTAACTTTTACCTTGATCCAAAACTTTGGTGGCCATGGCCAAAGAAAATAATTTCTTCCCTTAATTTGCATTTCTCTTTGCTATGGCCCACCAAAGTTTTGGATCAAGATGAAAATTGGTCCCTAAGAGTTATCGTGGAGTGTTGCATCCCATCGACCATTTAGAGTTTAGGCCTATAACACGTGCAAAGGTGGACAGGTGGGCATGCTTCTCTGTCTCTCAACAGAGACGGACTTAGACTAAAATACTTGGTTTACCGGACAAATATCTTCTATTCTATCACATGCATGGTACATTCAACCCTTCCAATAGGTTCGGGATCGGGTTTAGGTTTAGGTTAGGGAGTTGAGATTAGGATTAGGTGTAGGTTTAGGTTTAGGAATTTGAGAATACATTTAGGTTTTAGGTTTAGGTTAAGGTATAGGTTTAGGTTATAAGTAATAGGTTTAGGGAATTGAGAATAGGTTAAGGTTTAGGTTTAGGAATTCGGGTTCGGGTTCAGGATAGGGTTTAGGTTTTGGTTTTCATGTTTAGGTTTAGATTTAGGTTAGTGAGTTGAGATTAGGATTAGGTGTAGGTTTAAGTTTAGAGATTTGAGAATACATTAATGTTTAGGTTTAGGAAATCGGTTTTGGGTTCGGGATCGGGTTTATGTTTGAGTTTTCAAGTTTAGGTTTAGGTTTAGGTTAGGGAGTTGAGATTAGGATTAGGTGTAGGTTTGGGTTTAGGGATTTGAGAATACATTTAGGTTTTAGGTTTAGGTTTAGGTTATAGGTTATAGGTATAGGTTTAAGTTTAGGTTTAGGTATAGGTTTAGGTTTCGGTTTAGGTTATAAGCAATAGGTTTAGGGAATTGAGAATAGGTTAAGGTTTAGGTTTAGAAAATCGGGTTCGGGTTCGGGATCGGGTTTAGGTTTGGGTTATCAAGTTTAGGTTTAGGTTTAGGTTAGGGAGTTTAGATTAGGATTAGGTGTAGGTTTAGGTTTAGGGATTTGAGAATACATTTTTAGGTTTTAGGTTTATGTTTAGGTTATAGGTTATAGGTTTAGGTTTAGGTATAAGTTTAGGTTTCGGACAAGGGGGATGAAAAGTTGGTTATGGACGTTCAAATAAACAGTGATGAGACATGGGATGATATTGAGACGTAGACAAAGGTATATGAGCAGGTGGAGCCGCCACCTGTGAGAAGGAACCTGCCAAGGGATCGTAGGAAACCAGTGAGATACAAGAATGACTCGAATGTTGTATTTGCCCTCATTAAGGATGAGGGGATTTATCTACTTTTTTAGAAGCTCTTAACGATGTAGATGCTGAAAAGTGGATAGTAACAATGCATGATGAGATGAACTCTCTATACAAGAATGAGACGTCAGAGCCGGTAGAA